>NC_135803.1:13004880-13261721 GCF_964213995.1 Mustelus asterias
GACCTGATCAGAGATGTCCACACTCCACAAATAAAAAAAAAATCCTTTATTTTTCAGGTCATTCTCTAGTCTGTCACGAGGGAGCAAGTGCTTCCTGACTGACTCCTAATCCATTCTCTCCCAGTTAAAGGAAGTTCAAGCATTGATGTCCCTCAGTCTTCCCTCTCGGATCGGTCTTTCTGAAAATATTCCATGGTCGTCACACTTCAGCCATCCCGAAGATCACACTCCAAGTACCAGCAGTCATAGAGAGGTGACAGAACAGAATCCATTTTGCCCCCTCCACAGGCCTGAGGAGCGCCCGCATGTATCCAATCCATCACCCCAGAGAACACTGTGAGAGATTGAATCCCTTATAACAGTGACTTGGTGGGATCGGGGATGGGGGTGGGGGGGAGGGGTGGGCAAAAGTAGGAGTAGGAGCTGGATTGGCAATGTTCAAGGCGTATCTTGATAGACACATGAAGGGGAGACGAAAGAAGGGATAGAAACCACGTATCGGCATGGACTAGGTGGACCGAATGGCCTGTTCCTGGGCTATATTGTTCTTTCTTTTTGTTCTTATTGGTTTAACATTGTTAATAAAGAAGTTGACATTATACTTGGGGATGGGGGTGTAGTGTGTAATAGGTGAATAGTTCTGGCAATGAGTTATTTTTACATATATCATGTTGGAATGGTGAGAGCAGCAGTCGTGTACTGGAAACTCAGTAAAGCAGATGAAACAGTGTGTGCTCATGGGAGACATACCGACTCTGTGGCCTGTCTTGGACATAGTGTTAAATAAAGCAATTAGACATAATGGGGCCGATTTCACCAAATCGGCTCTAAGTGCCGGTCGTAAATCAGCCCCGCGCCCGGCAGCCGCGCTCCGGCGCCCCCATACGCCTTTTTTCGGCGCGGGTCCAGTGGGCGGGGCCTAGCGCATTTGCATCTGTCGTAGCACCGAACTGCGCATGCTCAGTTCAGGGCCGACAGCACTCAGCGCGCCCGAGCGTGAAAATCACAGGCAGCGCTGACAGCACTGCTATCTGTGCTGCCTTTGACTCTCTCTGGTTGGGGTGGGGGGGGGGGGGGGGCGGTGAGACGTCTGTTCCCTGGGGGGGGGGGGGGGGGGGATGGGGAATCTGATATCTCTTCCCTGAGGGGGAGGGGTGGCGGGGAATGTGACGTCTCCGACCCCTCCCAGGGGCAGAGACGTCACATTGCCCCCCTACTCCCCCCCTCCGGGAAGAGACGTCACATCGCCCCCCCCCCTCAGGGAAGAGATGTCACATCCCCCCTTACCCCCCACTCAGTTACGAGATGTCACATCCCCCCCTCACCCCCCCTCAGGGAAGAGACGTCACATCCCCCGTTACCCCCCCCTCAGGGAAGAGATATCACATCCCCCCCCCTACACCCCCCCTTAGGGAAGAGATGTCACATGCCCCCCTACTACCAGCACCCCTCCCCCCCCCCCCCCCCCCCCGCCCCCAGTGAAGAAAGATGTCATCCTACCCATCAGGACCCCCGGAGCAAGGCCAGAATCCAGGATCCAGGATCGCAAGATGCTTTCGATGGACACCAGTGATCAAGGTAGATTGGGGACCCGGGGGGTCCGATCCTGGGGTGGGGGGGGGGGGGGAGCTGCTGGCGGGCCTGCGTCCCAGGGTGATCCGATCGGAGCCTCGTAAAGTGGGAATCCTTGGGTATGTTGGGCGCGGGCTTCATTATGCCGATTTAAATGCATGCAAATGTATTTAAATCGGCCCGCTGGCCTTGGGTCGGGTCTGGACCGCGTTTTAGGTCCGACGCCCAACTTTTTTTTTTCGGGCGCGAAATTTTGGTAAAATCGGGCCCAATGACTTGAGTAATATCAGAGTTACTTGAGATAAGATAGGCCAAGCAACCAAGATATGGAACAAGAACGCTGGCTGCAGTCTTATCTACCACCAACACTGTCCCCACAATCATCTGTATCACAACTTCATTTTATAATGAATTACATCAGAACAATAAATACAACTCACTCTCGTGTTAACTGTTAGTCGCTAATCATTTGACCTGGTTATGGTGTCACTTTGATGAGGTATACCTTCACTATATCTCCAGTTAAATACGGATGTATTGGCACACACTGTACACCCATATGCAGCAAAGTGTGCTCTCTCACGACTGGGGACGGCATGCTTTCGGCAATGTTAGTGAGTCTTCACACTTTCAGTGCGTTTGCTTTGGGATCATTTGCAGACTGTTACAGATTTAAAACTTAAAACAAAAAGCACAACTCAGAGTGATTTCAAGGCAAATGTTAACAAGAGCCATTCAGCTAATCTCCTCTTCCTGTGTCCTTCTATATCTGGGCTGGATAGAGTCATAGAGGTTTCCAGCATGGAAACAGGCCCTTCGGCCCAACTTGTCTGTGCCACCCTTTTTTTTTACCACTAAGCTAGTCCCAGTTGCCTGCATTTAGCCCATATCCCTCTAAACCCATCGTACCCATGTAACTGTCTAAATGCTTTTTAAAAGACAAAATTGTACCCGCCTCTACTACTACCTCTGGTAGCTCGTTCCAGACACTCACCACCCACTGTGTGAAAAAATTACCCCTCTGGACCCTTTTGTATCTCTCCTCTCTCACCTTAAACCTATGCCCTCTAGTTTTAGACTCCCCTACCTTTGGGAAAAGAAGTTGACTGTCTAGCTGATCTATGCTCCTCATTATTTTATAGATCTAGAATCAAAGAATTATTTGGACAGTTACATGGGTAAGATGGGTACAGAGGGATATGGGCCAAATGCAGGCAATTGGGACTAGCTTAGTGGTAAAACCTGGACAAGTTGGGCTGAAGGGCCTGTTTCCATGCTGTAAACCTTGATGACTCTGTGACTCTATGACACTATATATGGCAGGTGCCATTTCTGGTTCCTGTCAGTCAATAAAGCTCCCTGTAGCCAGCCACCAAAGGGAACTGGAGAATATCTAGGTCTGACTCTGCACATATGAACATACAAACAAGGACAGCACGGTGGCACAGTGGCTCGCACTGTTGCCTCACAGAGCCAGGGACCCAGGTTCGATACCCGGCTTGGGTCACTCTCTGTGTGGAGTTTGCATGTTCTTCCTCCGGGTGCTCCAGTTTCCTCCCACACTCCAAAGATGTGCAGGTTAGGTGCATTGGCCATGATAAATTGTCCCTTAGTGTCCTGGGATTCATAGGTTAGAGGGACTAGTGGGATAAATGTGTGGGGTTACGGGCATGGGGCCTGGTAGGATTGTTTTCGGTGCAGACTCGATGGGCCGAATGTCCTCTTTCTGCATTGTAGGATTGTGTGAAAGAGCTGGAATAGGCCTTTCAGCCCCTCGAGAATGCTCCTCCATTTACTAAGATTGTGGCCGATCGGATAGTCACCTCAAATCTGTATTCCTGCCTTCCCCTCCAATATCACCTCCTTGCTTAGCAAGAATCTATCCGTCTCTGCCTTAAAAATATCCAAAGATTCCGCCACCTTCTCGGGAAGAGAGTTCCAAAGATGCACGACCCTCAGAGGAAGAATTTCACCTCCTCTCCATTTTAAATGGACAACCCCTTATTTGTGAACAGTGACCACTAGTTCTAGATCCTCCCAGCCTTCTCCTTCTCCAAGGAGGAGCTCAGTGGCTAAATTAACTCGCAAGACGTGGTGGATTTTGGCCAGACAGGAAGTAATAATTTTTAAATGTCAAAGGCCACCTTCAATCTACAATTGGCCAATTTTTGAACAGAGGTGGGTTGGCTGGGAGGCGGTGAGATTGGGTGGAGTGGGGGGGGGGGGGGGGGGGCGGTGGTTGTGGGTATCAGAAAGTGCGTCTGTCAGAAAAAAGAGGCTGCTTGCCTCCATTTTAATATGAACGTGATTTTTACTCCTGGCAGGCCTAGTGCACAGGTCTCAGGGCACCTAGCAACTTAAAGCATGTGAGTGGAACCTGGCTCACCTTTCCAGCATTGTTTGTGTGTCAGCGGGTGCTTCCTCCAACTTCATCAAACAAAACAAATGTACCAACCACATGATCACCACACTCCCCCCACTTTACCATCTCCTTCAAACATTCCCCCTCCTCCACAACCCACCTCAATTCCCTCCCTAAAGCTGTGTCTCCACCTATCTGTCCTTCATTTAAGAAGCTGTTTGCAACATTTCTCATAGAATCCTAAAATACAGAATGAATCCATTTGGCCCATCGAGTCTGTACCGATCACAATCCCACCCAGACCCTATCCCCATGTGCGCCACGATGGCACTGTGCCAGGGACCTGGGTTCGATTTCTGGCTTGGGTGACTGTCTGTGCAGAGTCTGCACGTTCTCCCCGTGTCTTCGTGGGTTTCCTCCGGGTGCTCCGGTTTCCTCCCACAGTCCAAAGATGCGCAGGTTAGGTGCATTGGCCATGCTAAATTCTCCCTCAGTGTACCCGAACAGGCGCCAGAGTGTGGAGACTAGGGGATTTTCACAGTAATTCAATTGCCGTGTTAATGTAAGCCTCCTTGTGACTAATAAATAAACTTTAGCTTTACTTCTAATTTACCATAAGCCCATAACCCCGTGCATTTACCATGCTCCTGCACTAAGGGGCAATTTAGCATGGCCAATCCACCTAACCCGCACATCTTTGGACTGTGGGAGAAAACCGGAGCATCTGGAGGAAACACACGCAGACATGGGGGAGAATGTGCAGACTTTAGCACATTCTTATTATTTATTTATTAGTGTCACAAGCAGGCTTACATTAACACTGCAATGAAGTTAATGTGAAAATCCTCGCGTCGCCACACTCCAGCATCTGTTTGGATACACTGAGGAAGAATTTAGCATGGCCAATGCACCCAACCAGCACGTCTTTCAGACTGTGGGAGGAAACCGGAGCACCTGGAGGAAACCCACGCAGACACGAGGAGAACGTGCAGACTCCGCACAGTCACCCAAGCCGGGAATCGAAACCGGGTCCCTGGCGCTGTGAGGCAGCAGTGCTAACTACAGGGCCACTGTGTTTTTGATCCTCACCAATCTTTTTCAGTTCTGCATCAAATTTTGTCTTATTGTGCTCCCGTGAAGCATCTTGGGATTAAGGAATCTAGATTAATGCACGGTGTTGGGAACCAATGTGCAGTCCTGGCTTGAATTTTTGCCCTATCCCTATTGCCAGGAGAGCACATCAGGAAATTCACAGAATTACAGAATTGTTACGGTGCAGAAGGAGGCCATTTGGCCCATCGTGTCCGCACTGGACCTCCAAACGAGCACTGTGGCTTAATGGCATTTCCCTGCCTTTTCCCCGTATCCCTGCACCTTGTTTCTTTTTAGACTTGCTCCCCCACCACACCCCCCCCCACCCATCGCACTCCCTCCCGCCGCCAACCCAAGTCCACCTCCTCGTGATAGTCCACTGTTCAATCTTCCAGGATCTGTGAGGCTAATTTTGGAAATCTGACAGACTTAAAGACAGAGTGACAAAGAACTGGAATCTCATCCATTACTGAAAGGAAGATATTCTTCAGAGATCAATGCCAGGGTACACAGCTCCTCTGCACTGGGGCCAATTAACTGGGAACTGATCTGGCCAACACGCAGCTCTGAGTGCTTTCTGCAAAGTCGAGTGAATTTCTTCACTTTATCTCACTTCACGGCCCAACTTCAGAAGTCTAAACCCAAGAAACGCGTATGAATTTTTCTTTTTAAGATGTCTCATGTAATTTTTCTTCAACCATTTATTATTCATTCACTCTCAGGACGAGGGCAGATGTCTTCAAATGCCCTTCAAACAAAATAAGGCAGTGTGTATTACTGACTGCCCAAGCACCATTGTATAACGCCGTAAGATACATCTTCGCCCTCTGATATTTTCAGTAAATCCTCTTACTGAATCCTTCAGGCTGATGTTTCAATTTTATTTTAAAACTCGTCTGTCAGGTGTGAAGCTCGTCTGAAGGACAACAAGACTTCCAGTTCATAGAATCATAGAGTCATTGGGCCCGATTTCACCATCGCGTTGCGCCTGTTTTCAGGCGCAAAAATTTGTTAAAGTCGGGCGTGAGGTGAGTAGCGCGATCCGCGCCCACCTCCGTGCCGGTTCCCTCTTTACCAAAGCCCGAAAATGATTGTGATCGGGACCGTGCCCGAAACGGGTGCGACGGCCATTTAAATGCATTTGCATGCATTTAAATTGACTTAATGGGCTGCATGTCCAACCTTACCGGCACTTTCCCCCTTTACCATCGCATTCGCCCATCCAGAATCGGCATGAAACAGACATGCTCCACAAAAGTCCGATCCGGGCGCCCCAGTTACTGAGGAGATAAGTGCTGAGAATCCGACGGCTCCCTGCTTGAGATCGGTGGGGGGAGGTAAGGGGCGGTCCGCTGCCACTACGCCTGAGATCGGTGGGCGGGAAGTGTGGGGAGGTGCCCGCAATCAGCCTGGGTGGCGGATGGGATGTGGGGGGGAATAAGGGGGTCAGTATTGTTGTGGGGGTGGGGCAATGTCTGTGGGGACCAGGGGAGGCATTATCCAGCCCAGGAGCGATGTGGTGGGGGAGCCGCATTCTATCATTTTATTTTCTGTGCATGCGCAGTTGGAGGTGCCGATCGGAGCTGCAGGATTTCAGGTGCGTTAAGCCCCGCCCACAGGCTTCTGCACCGCGATTTGGAATCGCTGATATTTTTTCAGGCAGAGTGCGCTTGGGGGCCCCATGAGAATGGGTCTAAAATTCAGATCTGAAACACTCCCAGTGTCAAGTCCACCCAGCACTTAGAATCAAAATGGTAAAATAGGGCATGGAAACAGGCCCTTCGGCCCAACTTGTCCATGCTGCTCTTTTTTTTTAACCACGAGGCTCGTCCCAATTGCCCACGTTTGGCCCATATCCCTTTATACCCATCTTATCCATGTAACTGCCTAAATGCTTCCTAGAACATAGAACATAGAACAGTACAGCACAGAACAGGCCCTTCGGCCCACGATGTTGTGCCGAGCTTTATCTGAAACCAAGATCAAGCTATCACACTCCCTATCATCCTGGTGTGCTCCATGTGCCTATCCAATAACCGCTTAAATGTTCCTAAAGTGTCTGACTCCACTATCACTGCAGGTAGTCCATTCCACACCCCAACCACTCTCTGCGTAAAGAACCTACCTCTGATATCCTTCCTGTATCTCCCACCATGAACCCTATAGTTATGCCCCCTTGTAATAGCTCCATCCACCAGAGGAAATAGTCTTTGTACGTTCACTCTATCTATCCCCTTCATCATTTTATAAACCTCTATTAAGTCTCCCCTCAGCCTCCTACACTCCAGAGAGAACAGCCCTAGCTCCCTCAACCTTTCCTCATAAGACCTACCCTCCAAACCAGGCAGCATCCTGGTAAACCTCCTCTGCACTCTTTCCAGCACTTCCACATCCTTCTTATAGTGAGGTGACCAGAACTACACACAATATTCCAAATGTGGTCTCACCAAGGTCCTGTACAGTTGCAGCATAACCCCACGGCTCTTAAACTCCAACCCCCTGTTAATAAAAGCTAACACACTATAGGCCTTCTTCACAGCTCTATCCACTTGAGTGGCAACCTTTAGAGATCTGTGGATATGGACCCCAAGATCTCTCTGTTCCTCCACAGTCTTCAGAACCCTACCTTTGACCCTGTAATCCACATTTAAATTAGTCCTACCAAAATGAATCACCTCACATTTATCAGGGTTAAACTCCATTTGCCATTTTTCAGCCCAGCTTTGCATCCTATCTATGTCTCTTTGCAGCCTACAACAGCCCTCCACCGAATGCTTCCTGAATGACAAAATTGTACCCGCCTCTCCTACTACCTCTGGCAGCTTGTTCCAGACACTCACCACCCTCTGTATGAAAAAATTGTCCCTCTGGACAGTTTTGTATCTCTCCCCTCTCACCTTAAACCCATGCCCTCTAGTCAGATTCCTCTATCTTTGGGAAAAGATGTTGACCATCTAGCTGATCTATGCCCCTCATTATTTTATAGACCTCTATAAGATCATCCTTCAGCCTCCTACACTCCAGAGAAAAAAGTCCCAGTCTATCCAGCCTCTCTTTATAACTCAAACCATCAAGTCCCGGTAGCATCCTAGTAAATATTTTCTGCACTATTTCTAGTTTAATAATATCCTTTCTATAATAGGGTGGCCAGAACTGTACACAGTATTCCAAGTGTGGCCTTACCAATGCCTTGTACAACTTCAACAAGACATCCCAACTCCTGTAGTCAATGTTTTGACTAATGAAACCAAGCATGTCAAATGCCTTCTTCACCATTCTGTCCACCTGTGACTCCACTTTCAAGGAGCAATAAACCTGTACCCCTAGATCTCTTTGTTCTATAACTCTCCCCAACATTCGACCATTAACTGAGTTAGTCCTGCCTTGGTTCGATCTATCAAAATGCATCACCTCGCATTTAGAACATAGAACATAGAACAGTACAGCACAGAACAGGCCCTTCGGCCCACGATGTTGTGCCGACCTTCATCTGAAACCAAGATCAAGCTATCCCACTCCCTACCATCCTGGTGTGCTCCATGTGCCTATCCAATAACCGCTTAATTAAATCTTAATTAATTTATCTTAATTAAACTCCGTCTGCCATTCATCAGCTCACAGCCCAATTGATCAAGATCCTGTTGCAATCTGAGATAACTTTCTTCACTGTCCACTATGCCACCAATCTTGCCATCTGCAAACTTACTAAAATATGAAGCTCAGGAACCCCCAAGCCTCTGGGCCCTGTTGATTGGCATTGT
Organism: Mustelus asterias; assembly: GCF_964213995.1. Classification (NCBI taxonomy): domain Eukaryota; kingdom Metazoa; phylum Chordata; class Chondrichthyes; order Carcharhiniformes; family Triakidae; genus Mustelus; species Mustelus asterias. The sequence goes on from NC_135803.1 coordinate 13,013,668, forward strand.
GTGCACCCCCTACTCTCAGCAACCTCTTCAGATAAAGTAGTCAGGCCACTGCTCCTGATCTCTAGGGGGCAGCCCTCAGCTGCATCCCCACTCAGGAGGACAGGCGGGGCCTGTGGGCCTGCTGCAGCGGGGTCTGCCTCTAGGAAGTTGACCTTCTTGCCCTTCGCATTGTGAAACTGGAGACTGATTGAAAAATTCCTTTCTTAGATATACAAAGCCAAGGGCAGAGTGGGCAGGGCAAACCCTTAATTCATCTCGTTACCTGCTCCAAAAAGAACAATTCAAATTTGGATTGAATCGGATTCATGGTCCCACAAGAGAGACATTCTAGATCCAAGCAGACAAGGGTATGCGTTCCACCTGATCTTGGGCTTGACCCTACACTTGTACTGGAATTTTAACACCTCGCCCGCCTGAGGCTCGTAAGATACTGCCCAAGGCCATCGGAGAATGCCGTTCTGTGAGCCTCATCCACCCCCCATTCCGGGGCAGGCGTGCTGGTTAAATTCCAGCCTTGATCCCAGACAAATTCCAGTCAGACAATTTCCTACCTTTAAAAGGCTCTTAATGAGCCGATCAGCCTCATGGAGGCAGTCAGGCCCTGAACCTACCTCAGCAACAGTGGCCAAGAAACAGGATCTAGAAATGGTCACAGTGGCAGGTCTCATATTTTCAGAACTTATGTTCCCAACCAAAAGATCCTGCCCTCAGGAGCTTCAAGGTTTTAGGTGTCCAGATCACCAACAACCTGTCCTGGTCCCCCATGCCAACACTATAGTTAAGAAAGCCCACCAACGCCTCTACTTTCTCAGAAGACTAAGTAAATTTGGCATGTTCACAACTCTCACCAACTTTTACAGATGCACCATAGAAAGCATTCTTTCTGGTTGTATCACAGCTTGGTATGGCTCCTGCTCTGCCCAAGACCACAAGGAACTACAAAGGGTCATGAATGAAGCCCAGTCCATCACACAAACCAGCCTCCCATCCACTGACTCTGTCTACACTTCCTGCTGTCTCGGAAAAGTGTGTTCATACGAGCCTTCTCCCACCTGTTTCACCTCACCCTATCGACATGGCCACCTATTCCTTTCCCCATAAGGCACATGGAATCATAGTATCATCGAATCCCTACATACATAAGGAGGCCATTCAGCCCATCGAGGCTGCACCAACCACAATCCCACCCAGGGCCTATTCCCGTAACACTGCGTATTTACCCTGTTAATCCCGTTAATATATTAATGGTTAATTTAACATGGCCAATCAACCTAACCTGCACATCTTTGGAGTGTGAGAGGAAACCGAGCACCCGGAAGAAACCCACGCAGACATGGGGAGAATGTGCAAACTCCACCACAGACAGTGACCCGATGCCGGAATTGAACCCGGGTCCCTAGCACTGTGAGGTAGTAGTGCTAACCACTGTGCCACCATGCTGCCCCCGAGTATTTAGTTTCTCTTTAAATGCCTCTATGGTAGTCATTTGAACTACTCTGTCATGTCTTCAGGTCCCCTTAGGTTAGAAATAATCACATTTAGGGTGGAATTTTCCCATCACGACCAGCATTGGAATCATAGCGGGCGGGGGCGCACCATGCAAAGATCCATTGACCTCAGGTGGGAATTTCCAGCCTTGGGGGGAGCGCGACTGGAAAATCCCTCCCTCAGACTCAAAATGCTGCAGCTTCATTGTGTGTATGGCTGGAATTTTACCGTCCCGCCTGCCGTGGGAATTGGTGCGGGCGAGGGGCGGACAATGGAAAGGCCTGTTGATCTTGGATGGTAGTTTACGGTTCCGGGACGAGCAAGGCCTTAAAATCCCACAGAATTTCTTGCTGCTCCCTATGCAGTCGCTGGACTGATAGACTGGCCACTGGACACACGGCTGCTGTGTGACAATGAATTTGCCACCCCAGGATATATGCTCATCTAACAACAGTTCCTATCTCTTCCTTGTGGCATTGAGTTCCACACTCGAGCCACTCTCGACTTAAAGAAGCTGCTCCTGAATTTCTCACTGGATTTATTAGCGATTATCGAAGATTTATGATGCCTAATCACCCTCGGATGTGATCAGGGAAAGGATTTAAATTCAATCATCCCACTGCCAGTCATCCAGACCCATCTAATTTTACAATCGAAATGGCAGCGACGTGAAAACGGGTTTTGCAGACAGGATTAACCCCAATCTCTTTATGTGAATTGATTATTCAATGAGATGACTGAGCATTCAATTGGCGCTAATGGAGCTATCATAGTCACTATCTAACTTTCATTGGTCGCGGGGAAACAGTACACCAATCCAAGGAAAATAGGCTGCTTTGTAACTATCGGCGTAAGCCACTTATTCCATCGTTTTCTCTGTCCTTTAACATCACACAAGGGTCTCTATTATACGAATGCATGGCACAAGTCCCCAGAAATATCTGGACTGTTTTTTAGTTGAATGAAAAGCTTGAGGGTGGAAAGGCCATTTTTACCTTAATCTCTGCTAGTAGCAAATCATCATGTGAGCAATGGGCAGTGCCAAGTTGCTTAGTGGAAAGTACCAGTTTGCCCCTTGGGCTGTGCCAGGGTGCCAGGCTGCCACTGCCCAAGGGGGACTCCCCTTGCCCCCGACCTCCTGGGGGATCCTCAATGGTCTCTGTCCCCACGAGTGATGTGACTATGTCTGTTCCTCGATAGTGGGGCGCAGTTGTAAACCCCATCTGTGGGAACCTCATCCCGGCAAAGTGGGGTGGGGAGACACAAGCCCGAAGAATAGCGTCCTGGGCTAATTGTACGGAAATGTCCATTTCCGTATAATAATCAGCTCTGCGCCAATTTCCAACGTGGAGCTGATTACGTCAGGAAAAGGGGCCTGGAAGACTCTTGATTGACTGGATGCCAGTCACGAGTCCTGTCAGAAACCCCCTGCTGTTGATTCCCGGCGCACTGCGCTACTCGAACAGCGCAGCGGGCTGGGAAAATCCCGGCCAATATGTTCCAGCTCATAACACTCTGTAAAATCAATTTACCTAAACAAGCCTCTGACTTTTTTGCCACTTCCTGGCAGTGGAAGCAGTTTCTCCTTGTTTGCTTGATTGAAACAGCTTCTGATTGTGAACAGATCTATTAAATCTCAGCTAATGAGAACAACCCTCCAATTTTACAATATGAAGAAAACATGGAGACAGAGAGCTGGATTCTACTGCCCCTCGGCAGCAGGTTTTCAGGCAAGAGGGGTTGGGGGGCTGTAAAGTGCCCTGGGTGCCCACTCCATCACTCACTTGCCCACGCAGGGGAGGTGCTGGTTGCCCACTCCCCCGTGGATCAGTTGAGGTGGTCAGTTAAAACCTATTCCAGGGCCTCATCCAGCTGCTGCTAGAATTCAAACAACGGCGAAATAGGCCCACGCCAAGCATCCATCCAGGTAGCTTTCACTCTGCGGGCTGAGGGCGGGGAGAGGGAGGGCCATCCAGGCCCAAAGGAGGCCCCAACAGATTGTTCTCCCCTTCCGGTTCCTATCCCTCTCATAGCTTATCTACCCTGACCTCATTCCCCTGCCTCCCACCACCACTTTCTCTGGCTCCTCAGCACTGTGATCTGTTGTGGTACCAGCAGTGACCACTTCTCCAGGTGGTTCTGCCAAGACCAGAGAGCTTTTTTAAAAATTCATTCGTGGGATGTGGGCATTGTGGGCTGGCCAGCATCTATTTGAGAATTTGCTGTGGCTCTGGAGTCACACGTAGGCCAGACCGGGTATGGACAACAGATTTCCTCCCCTAACACACATTAGTGAACCAGATGTGTTTTCCCAACAATGGTTTCATGGCGATCAGTAGATTCTTAATTCCAGATATTTTTTTATAGTATTCAAATTCCACCTTCTTCCATGACAGGATTCGAACCCGGGTCCCCAGAACATTAGCTGAGTTTCTGGATTAATAGTCTAATACCACAAGGCCATTACCTCTCCTGCCGGTTATTAAATGGGGGTAGAAATCCCAACTTAAACCAGTATAAGAACTCGATTGGGCAAGGGAAGTCTTGCCAACCACTTCTTAAATTTAAAATTACCAACAGCACTGATAAAGTCCAATGCAACTGTTCACATCTCATTGGGACTGTTGGGGGAAAATGAATTATAAAGGTTGAGATTTTAATATAATTATATAGTGATGTTTAACAATTAATAAGAAAATAATCGAAAATGGTTACAGATCCCTTTGCTGCAGAGAACCAGTTTTTCTCTCTGTTATTAAGGTTCACATCAAACACATTGTAATAGCAATTGACCTTCATAGAGCTTGAAGTCAGCCGAATTTCCAGCTGCACTTAGCACCTCACAAGAACTGCACAAGCTGACCTTTTTTTAGCGATAATGAAGTCCCAGTGTCGGATAGGAACTACAACTGTTTTAGAATCAGATAAAGATAGGGGCAGTAGTCACACCAGGACAAGTTAGCAGCCTCTGCAATGAGTACAAAGATAAATGTAATATGTGTGCCTGTTTTTGGTAGTACTTATTGTGGTGAACCATCGTTGGTTCCCACTAGATAGTACTGAGCCAGGGTCTGGCCAGTACTACAAGTATGTATATATGTTGCTGTTGGGGTTAGGGATGGGTTGTTCTACTTGTTGCTGTTGGGGTTAGGGTTGGGCTGTTACACCTTGTATTATAGTTATTGTGGTACATCCCAGTCGGGCTCCGCCTCCTGGGAGAGGTATAAAGGTCTCTGCTCTGTCTGGGACCCCTCAGTCTGGGATCGTGTATATAATTAGTAGCTTCGTTGTTACAGCAAATAAAAGCCTTTATTTCCTGAGCATCTCAAGCCTCGTGTGTGATAACGCGCATCACTTATATGTATTGTTTGGTCAAAATTTAAACAATGTCTGTGTATGTGCGAAGCATGAGCATTGCTGCCTCACAGCACCAGGGACCCAAGTTCGATTCCTGGCTCGGGTCACTGTCTGTGTGGAGTCTACACGTTCTCCCCGTGTCTGCGTGGGTTTCCTCCGGGTGCTCCGGTTTCCTCCCACACTGCAAAGCTGTGCGGGTTAGGTTGATTGGTCGTGCTAAATTGCCGCTTAGTGTCGGGAGACCAGCAGGGTAAATACATAAGGTTATGGGGATAGAGTTTGAGTGGAATTGTTGTCAGTGCATGGTCAATGGGCCAAATGGCCTCCTCCTGCACTGTACGGATTCTGCAAATATGTGCAGTTTTTCTGTAAATGCCAGTGTCTGCTTCAGAGGACTTTCTCTGAAATAATGCTCTTCCTGCATAAGCTTGAATAAACAATTGTAAGCTGTTCTGAACCTCCTGTGATTAACTCACAAGAAATCAGTGATAACAGAACATATCATTTGTTTCTTCACTGATTTTTGCATCACAAAGCCTCCTTCTCATTCAATCTCTCTTGCCCTCCACTCGATCACAGCCCTCCTCATTTGTACTCTCACATGCTGCCCCTTCTCAAAGCCTGATACATTTCTCACTACCCTCAGTTCTGATGTAGGTTCACCAGGATCTGAAATATGCCAACGTTGTTTCTCTCCCCACAGATGCTGCCTGACCTGCTGAGTATTTCCAGCACTGCTGTTTTTTTTTTATTTCAGACTTCCAGCAACTGCAATATTTTGCTTTCTGCCCCACAGCCTCACAAGGCAAGTCTCTGAAACTTCTCCTCCTAATGTGACACTTCATCAATTCTGGGTGTTCATTTTAAGATTGACAAAAAAGAGTGCATGTCATGGATCATGTCAGGATTTGATACTTGCAAGTCATGGACTATTAGAAACAACAGCATTGAAGGAGCCATTTGGTCCTCCCACTTTCTCATTTACCCAATACTTTTCAAGATATCAAAAACATAATGTCAAACTTCACTGAGATAGTACTCAAGGCAAAATTTTACATTGCCCTCAAGGGGAGGCGATGGCCTCGTGGGATTATCGCCAGACTATTAATCTAGAAACTCAACTAACATTCTGGGGACCCGAGTTTGAATCCCGTCACGGCAGATGGGGGAATTTGAATTCAATAAAAAACGTTTTGGAATTAAGAATCTACTGATGACCATGAAACCATTGCTAATTGTTGTAAAAACCAATCTGGTTCACTAATGTTCTTCAGGGAAGGAAATCTGCCATCCTTACCTGGTCTGGCCTACATGTGGCCCCAGAGCCACAGCAATGTGGTTGACTCTCAACTGCCCTCGGGCAAAACTAGGGATGGGCAATAACTGCTGGCCCAGCCAGCGATGCCCATGTCACATGAATGAATGAAAAAAAAGGTGGGTTCTCAGGTGTGCAGTGGGATGGGGGTATATGGAGAGTCTCCCATTTCATGGACAGGATTCATCCCAGATCCTGTCCATCCAGAACCAGGTGCAATTGAGCGGTGGGCAGTGGGTGGCCAGTGCCTCAGGCAGGAAACCCATCCTTCTAACCCGTCCACCTCATGGCCACTTTGGGGCCTTTCCCACCCAATTTTTAGATTGGCAAGAGTGATTGCGTGTCAGGTAGGAAACAGTCAAATAACGTGGAAAGGAATATAGCTATACAGGAAGTAGAGTAGGCCATTCAGCCCCTTAATCCTATTTCACCCACACAGTTAGATGAGAACTGATGTTCATCTTAACTCGGTCATTCCACCTTGTTTCACAATGGGCGGCCGATAAAATGTTGCTTGATCCATACGATGATCGTCCAGTGTTTGTGATCTTGTAGGTGTCACACTTTCTACACCCTATGACTGTAACACTACATTCTGCACTCTCTCATTTCCTTCTCTATGAACGGTATGCTTTGTCTGTATAGTGCGCAAGAAACAATACTTTTCACTGTATGCTAATACATGTGACAACAATAAATCGAATCAACTCAAATAAAGTAGCACATTGTGATACAGGTGTGAAGCCATCTTTAAAAAGTAGCGAGGGAATCGAGTCACTTAATACTGGTGTGTTTTGTCCAAAAGGCTGAAATCTCATTTAAATAGAGACAAAAGGCCTGATTTTACCATTTTCATTCCAAGTGCTGAATCTGGGCGCAATTCAGATCCGACTTGGAAATCTGCCTTCAGGCGCCCCCATACGCACTCAGCCTGAAAAATAAATTGCGAGTCTGAATTGTGCTGTGGGCGGGGCTTAGCGCGGCCGGAACGATCGGAGCTCTGAACTGCGCATGCGCAGTTAGAAAAAAATTTGAAAAAGCGCGCCCGTGTCAGATCGCTCCCGGGCCGCAGAAAGTGGAGAAAGCGGCCCGGGAGTGAAAAGCGGGAGCGATGACCCCCACAGACATCACCCCACCCCCACAACATAACTGTCCCCCTTATCCACCCAGCCCCCCCGCTACCCAGACCGATCGTAACCCCCTGCCCCTTCCCCCCCCCACCAATCGCCCACAGAGTGGCAGCGGACCCCCTGTCCCCCCCCATTCCCTCCATCAGAGATCCATCTGTTCCCCCCCCCCCGCCCCCTCCACCAGAGAACGATCTGGCCTCACCCTCCCCCCCGCCAAGAGAATGATCTGGCTTCACTCCCCCCTCCCCTCTCCCCCCTCCCCCCCCCCCCACCCCCCGCCACAAAGGATGATCTGGCCTCACTTCTCCCCCCCCCTGCCCCCCCCAGAGAATGATGTGGCCTCACTCCCACCGCGCCCCCCCCCAACAGAGAATGATCTGGCCTCACGCCCCTCCACCCGCCCCTGCAGAGGAACATCTGACCTGCCTCCTCCTCCCTCCCTGCCCCCTCACCAGAGAATGATCTGGCCCGCCTCCCTCCCCCCTCCCCCCTCCCCCAACCAGAGAATGATCTGGACTCACTCCCTCCCGCCCCCCCACCAAGAATGATCTGGCCTCACTCCCCTCCCCCCCCCCCCCCCCCCCCCCCCAAGTCAACGATCAGCCCTCCCCTCCCCCAAACCAGACAACGATTGGGCCTCCCTCCTCCCCCGTCCCCCAACCAGAGGATGTTCTGGCCCGCCTCTGCTTCCCCGCCCACCTCCCCCCCCCCCCACCCCCGAGAATGATCTGGCCTCACTCCCCTCCCACCCCCCCAACCAGAGAATGGTCTGACCCGCCCCCCCACCCACCACTGATCTGAGTCAGAGCGCCGTTGGAAGCGCTGAACTCGCCTCTTCGCCAGCTGGAGCGCCCGGAACAGACTTTTATTCAGCATGTCCATTTCGGCGCGATTCTGGATCGGCGAACATGGTGGTAAAGGGGGAAATGCTGATAAAGTTGGACGGGCAGTTCATTAATTCAATTTAAATGCATTCATTAATTCAATTTAAATGCCGTTGCGCCCGTTTCGGGTGCGAATCGGGTCGCCGCCATTCCCGGGTCTCGGTAAAATGGCCATCTGAGCGGACACGGGCGCGGATTGCGTTAGTGGCCTCACACCCGACTTTACCACGCCATGGTAAAATAGGGCCCCTCGAGTACAAACCAAGGAAATCACGGTCAATCTTTATACAGGACTAATTCGGCTTCAGTATTATTCCGGAGTATTGGGCGGGATTCTCCAGCTGCGCTTGCCTGAAAACCGGAGATTCCCGCCTGACTTCAATGGACCTGTACACAGTCCCCCTCCCGCCCACTCGAATTCCAGTGGCAAGCGGGATGGAGAATTCCGGTCATTGTGCCCAATTTTGGACGCCACATTTTAGGAAGGTTAGCAAGCCCTTGGAGAGGGGATTGATTAGAATGGTGCCAGGGATGAAGTGCTTCAGTTAGGTGGAGAGTCTGGAGAAGCTGGGATTGTTCTCTTCAAGGCAGAGAAAGTTATGAGGAAATTTAATAATGGAGGTTTTGGTCGGGCAATGTTAATTGAATGGGTGGGGTTCTCCGATCTCGTTCATCCTGCCCCCCCTGCCATCAAGAACGGGCAACATGGTGGCACAGTGGTTAGCACTGTTGCCTCACAGAGGCAGGGACCTGAGTTTGATTCCTTCTTTGGGTCACTGTCTCTGCATTAGTGGAGTCTGCACGTTCTCCTCGTGTCTGCGTGGGTTTCCTCCGGGTGCTCCGGTTTCCTCCCACACTCCGAAGAAGTCCAAAGGTGTGCGGGTTAGGTAAATTGGCCATGCTAAATTGTCCCTTAATGTCAGGGGAACTAGCAGGGTAAATGCATGGGGCTACGGGGATAGGGGCTGGGTGGGATTGTGGTCGGTGCAGACACGATGGGCCGAATGGCCTCCTTCTGCACTGTAGGGATTCTATGATTCTATGAGAATGGAGAATTTGGTGCTCAGCCAAGACTCCAGTCACTGCAGCGGCACTGGGGAATCCCAGCCGCAGGGGAGGTGGCCGAGGTCTCCAGCAAGTGACGCCCGAAATGGATTGAGATAGTTTTTAAAGGGGAGAAAGTTGCAGGGCCTTGGGGAAAAAGTACAGGGCAGTGGGGCTAATTGGATAGCTTTTTACAAAGAGCTGGCACAGGCACGATGGGCTGAATGGTCCCTTTCTGTGTTGCAAGCTTGCATGGAAAACCATGAGAGCTTTATTGTTACTCTGCACTCTGCAACTTATTGTCAGGTATTTTCCGTATGATTCTACAATTTAGTACATGCTCCCAGGAATCTTCTGATGATGAACCCCATAATTATATTAGTCTGTAGCTCAGTCCCTGGATAATTGGAGGATGTGATGACATACAACCACTTTAATGAGAAAATAATAAGATCTTGTCCTTGTTAAAGTAGAATGTAATAATACCATCTATTAATGCATGAACTGGGCTGGAACAGCAGTGGTCTAATCCTCTCTCGTTATTATATAGAATTGAACATGTATCAATAATGCAATTACATGACAAAGTCCTCTAATATAACTTCAATATTAAAATGTTACTATTGGCTATTCAGTTTGCCCTTATACTAAAAGATTGTCGACTGGGATTATGGAATTTCCATCATTGATATCATGTACACTTTAATAGAAGTTCCAAAAAAACATCAGAGTCATAGAGGTTTACAGCATGGAAACAGGCCCTTCAGCCCAACTTGTCCATGCCGCCCTTTTTTTTAAACACCTAAGCTCGTTCCAATTGCCTGCATTTGGCCCATATCCCCCTATACCCATCTTACCCACGTAATTGTCTAAATGCTTTTTAAAAGACAAAATTGTACCCGCCTCTACTACTACCTCTGGCAGCTCGTTCCAGACACTCACCGCCCTCTGTGTGAAAACATTACCCCTCTGGACACTTTTGTATCTCTCCCCTCTCACCTTAAACCTATGCCCTCCTGTTCTGTTGAAAACATAGAAACGTAGAAACATAGAACAGTACAGCACAGAACAGGCCCTTCGGCCCACGATGTTGTGCCGAGCTTTGTCTGAAACCCAGATCAAGCTATTTCCTCCCTGTCATCCCGAAGTACTCCATGTGCCTATCCAATAGCTTCTTAAATGTTCCTAAAGTTTCTGACTCCACTATCCCTGCAGGCAGTCCATTCCACACCCCAACCACTCTCTGCGTAAAGAACCTACCTCGGACATCCTTCCTGTATCTCCCACCATGAACCCTATAGTTATGCCCCCTAGTTACCGCTCCATTCACCCAAGGAAATAGTCTTTGAACGTTCAGTCTATCTATCCCCCTCATCATCTTATAAACCTCTATCAAGTCTCCTCTCAACCTCCTCCGCTCCAAAGAGAAAAGCCCAAGTTCCCTCAACCTTTCCTCATAAGACCTACTCTCCAAACCAGGCAGTATCCTGGTAAATCTCCTTTGCACTCTTTCCAGTGTCTCCACATCCTTCTTGTAGTGAGGTGACCAGAACTGCACACAATATTCCAAATGTGGTCTCACCAAGGTCCTGTACAGTTGCAGCATAAAAACATGGTTGAGGATGACTTGTATTCATTAGATTAAGAACTAAAGATTCCAGCAGAATTAATATCCGTGCACATAAACTCCAATTTTGTTCAATTTGTCAACCAGTTCGAATTTATTTGATTTTTAATTTAAATTATGAAATGTTAAATGTACTTCAACAGAACTGGATGACGGAAAGGGTTAAAATCTTAGTGTTTTTTTTATTTTTAGAACTTAAAGATATATCCAACCTCAGCAAATGGTATCAGGGATAAGGGACTTCAGCTACACGGACAGTTAGCCACGCTGGGGTTGTTCTACATGGAACGCGGGAGGTTAAGGGGAGATTTAATGGAGGCATTCAAAATCATGGGGTGGCACGATGGGCACAATGGTTAGCACAACTGCCTCACTGCGCCAGGGACCCGGTTCGATTCCCGACTTGGGTCACTGTCTGTGTGGAGTCTGCACGTTCTCCCCATGTCTGCGTGGGTTTCCTCCCACAGTCCGAAAGGCGTGCTGGTTAGGTGTATTGGCCATGCTAAATTCTCCCTCAGTGTACCCGAACAGGCTCCGGAGTGTGGCAACTAGAGGATTTTCACAGTAACTTCATTGCAGTGTTAATACAAGCCTACTTGTGAAGTTAATAAATAGGCCGAAATTCTCCAGCCTCCCACCAGCGTCTTTCTCAGGGGCAGGTAGTGGCACGTTGTTTGTTCGTGACAGAATTCTCTGGTCTCGCCGCTGTCAATGGGAATTCCTATTTACGTCCCCCACACTGGTGGGAAACCCACAGGCAGGGATGTGTTGCCGCCAAGACTAGAGAATCCCACCGAATCCCATGGAGAATTCCGGCCATTAAACTTTAACGTTTGATGGGGTAAATTGGGAGAGATTATTACCATTGGCAGGGGGGTCAGTGACCAGAAGACGGAAATCCAGAGCAAGTTATGGTGGGCAAGAGTTTGCTATGGAATAAGTCAGGACTTGTCTTTTGTAATTCCCATCACTTCATCGATCCTGGCGTATTAATGTAAAACCCGAAGAGATTTGCACCCATAGTAATGAATTGGACACAGGGGTAGAAGGCTCTGTAGCCAAATTTGCAGATGATACAAAAATAGGCGGGACAGTAAGTTGCAGTGAGGAAATAAGAACCTTACAAATGGATAGAGATAGGTTAGGAGAGTGGGCCAAAATGTGGCAGATGGAGTTTAACGTGGATAAGTATGAGGTCATGCATTTAGGTCAGAAAAATGGGAAGATGACTTATTATCTAAATGGGAGAGACTTCAGGGTGCTCCGGTGCAGAGGGATCTGGGTGTCCTCCTTCATGATTCACAGAAAACTAGCATGCAGGTACAGCAGATAATAAAGAAAGCGATGGAATGTTGGCATTGAGAGCTGAAGGAATAGAATATAAAGGGCAGGAAGTATTGTTGCAACTATACAAGGCATTGGTGAGGCCGCACCTGGAGTATTGTGCACAGTTTCGGTCCCCTTATTTGAGGAAAGATGTAGTGGTATTGGACGCAGTTCAGAGGAGGTTCACTAGATTGATTCCAGAGATGAGAGATTTCTCGTATGATGAGAGATTGAACAGTTTATGTCCATACTCTACGGAATTTAGAAGGACGAAGGGAGATCAAATTGAGGTAGACAAAATGCTAAAAGGTATGGATAAAGTAGATGTGGAGCAGACGCTTCCTCTTGTGGGACATTCCAGGACTGGAGGTCATAGTCTTAGGATAAGGGGTAGCAAATTTAAAACAGAGTTGAGGAGAAACTACTTCTCCCAAAGGGTTGTGAATCTGTGGAATTTGCTATTCCAAAGTGCGGTGGATGGTGGGACAGTGAGTAAATTTAAGGAGGAGTTAGACAGATTTTTAATTGCTAATGGGTTGAAGTGTTATGGGGAGAAGGCAGGAAAATGGGGATGAGGAGCATATCAGCCATGATTGAATGGCGGAGCAGACTCGATGGGCCGAATAGCCTAATTCTGCTCCTATATCTTATGAACTTTATCTACCGACATCCTTTTCACCAAAGCAACAAGGCTGACCAGTTTGGAAAGTGGAAATCTTTGAAATTCACTTTTAATGTTGTCACCTAATTGAATCAGAATTAAAGACTCCCCATTTCTTGAACGTGATTGAACAGCACAGAATGAAATGTAAACAGCATTGTATATAAGCTGCGAAAGGCAAGCGTTTAAGTCAGGCGCAGGTTATACTGTTGTGAAAGAAGCCAATCTGTTTCACACTTTTTAGAAAGTCAAATTTCAGATATTCAACAATGTATTTCACAACTTTTATGAATACTCAATTGATGTGAACCCAAAGTTCTGAGGGAGTGTGGTCTAAGGTTCTAGGATAAAAATTTGCCGCAACATCGCAACATTCCTTGGACAAGATTTTCCCACCCATCCCCAGGGCAGTAATTCCTGCCCAAAGTCAATGGGCATTTGTTGATCTACCAACAACTCCCATAGAGGATGGAACCCAAATATCCTGCCCCTTATCTCTACCCATCACATTCAGTGAAGTAATATCTGATCCATCAGTAGTTTGCTTCATCTGCGTAATTTAAAGCATCGTTCTGGTGTGAATCGCAACATTTTGAGGATTGTTCAAATGAATCAGACTGGTGCCAAGTCATCAGCAACCAATTAAGATTGGAGCAGGTGCAATTAGCCAATTACATCAGGATCATTAACATTAAGTAGCTGCAATCTGAGTGTTTGCTTTTACCAGTGGGAATTCAATCTCCCATTTCAAAGACAGAAGAAAGTTCTCCTTGTGTACCAATTAACATTATTCTCTCACTGGGATCACAAGGAGAAAGACTGACTGGCTATTCATCTTATTGTTCATTGGCACTTACTGCCTGCCAAAAATGTTTGCCATGTCTGGCTAAAAGGGAAGCATCTCTGCCTTTCAGTGTAATTCATTGTCTATGAAGTACTTTGACCCATTTCCAAGCTTGGCTGTGGCAGTATTTCAACCAAGGGAAGCAGCTAGTTACAGGAGGCCCAAAGCGCACATGGTAAACCACCGTGACCTTCAGAGCACAAAACCAGCTGAGAGATTTTAAGTCCTTGGCCTGCTGCAATGTTCCAGTGAAGCTCAACGCAAACTGGGAGGAACAGCATCTCATCCTCTGGCTGGGCACTTTACAACCTTCCGGTCTCAACATCGAATTCAACAACTTCAGATGATTTGCTCGACCCCACCTCGACCCCTTTGTTTTCATTCTATTTTATTTAATTTTTTACTGTTCTCTCCCTTTTATTTCTTTCTTGTCTTTCTTCAAACCCCTCCCCCCCCATTCTTTCCCTTCTCCCTTCCCTTCCCTTTTCTCCCCCCCCCCCCCCCCGCTTCCCCTTTTCTAAATTTTACCTCGGTCCCATCCATTCCAGCTCCCCCCCCCAACATTTTCATCTGTCACAGCTCACAGCTTCTCTGTCGTTTGGCCATTCACACCCTTTATTCTCTCTATGGGCTGCCATTAGCAGCCTTTCCCCTGGTTTTTGTGGCTATGACTCATCTTTCATCCCCTCACCCTGCAGTATAAATATCTCCCACTTTCTAAGCCTTTTAGCTTTGACAAAGGGTCATCTGGCCTCGAAACGTCAGCTCTTTTCTCTCCCTACAGATGCTGCCAGACCTGCTGAGATTTTCCAGCATTTTCTCTTTTGGTTTCAGATTCCAGCATCCGCAGTAATTTGCTTTTATCGAAAGATTTTAACTTGCCTGCCTGCGTGCATGAAATGTGGCAGGTGCCTGTCTAAGGTGGGAAGGAACACAGAACTTGCATTTATATAGCACCTTTCACAGACATACAGTCAATGAAATATCTTGGAAGTTTTGCAATGTAGCAGCACGGAGGTTAAGTTGTTCACAGATAGCTCCCACAAAGTGCAATGTGCCAATAACCAGGTTATCTCTTGGAGTGGCAGTGGTTGAGGGATGGAGAGATATTGACCCAGGAAGCCCCTCATCTTGTTAGAAACAATGCCACTTGTGAGGGCCCCAGTTTGGGGTGGCACGGTGGTTCAGTGGTTAGCACTGCTGCATCACAGCGCTAGGGACCCAGGTTCGATTCCCAGCTTGGGTCACCGTCTGTGCAGAGTCTGCACATTCTCCCCGTGTCTGCGTGGGTTTCCTCCGGGTGCTCCGGTTTCCTCCCACAGTTCAAAGATGTGCTGGTTAGGTGCATTGGCCATGCTAAATTCTCCCTTAGTGTAACCGAACAGGCGCTGGAGTGTGGAGACTAGGGGATTTTCACAGTAACTTCATTGCAGTGTTAATGTAAGCCTACGTGTGAGACTAACAAATCAACTTTAAACTTTAACGTCTCATCCAAAGGATGGTGGCTGGGATTTTATTGGCACGCCCACCCCAATTCCGGAGCGGGCGAGGCTTGCAGCATGGAACTCTCCGTTAGCCTCGGGCACGATTTTACGAGCCTCGCCCAAGCGAGGTCATAAAATCCCGGCCGTTATCTTTGATGGTGCTGCACACCTCATCATTTGCACTGGGAATTTCCACCTGGATTCTACATTCCAGTCTCTGGAGTGGGGACTCGAACTCACAGCTTTCTGACACAGTGTAAGTCTGCTACTAACTGATGAAAGGTTGACAGTAAATATTTCGCGTTTCAGCCACATTCTATTTATGGTGTTATCTGTGTAGCTACCCTGCATCCAATGTTGGAAGTACAATGTCTGTGTTGTTCCCCTGCTTTTATATTTAAAGAGTCTACTTCATTTTGGCAAGGCAGACAATTATTTTAATAATTAAATACAATACGTTACGCACCGGGGAAAAAAAAGCACAATGCTTTGGAAAACAAGTGATCATGTGTTGATCATGCACTGGTCATGTGTGCTACTTTATTCTTTGTTCCTGTCCTGGCTAACCTTCCTCCCACCCCAAGGGCTGGATTTTATATACCATCAACTCCACATGACCCTGACATCATCATAGCCTCAAGCGATCAGTGATTCCGCAGTCCATTGGCCCCATTGATGGGCATGCTTCCATTCCGTCCCTCCCTGATGTTTTTCCATTGTTTTCTGGCTGATGTGACTGAATAAAAACGGCAGTAAAGCAGTTTGAGATTACAAGCAGGAAGTTGAACTCCCACTTTTACACCAAATCCAGATTGGCTGCTGACATTTCTACTGCTACTTTTACTGACAACATTTTCATGGACTGGGCATCACGGTGGCACAGTGGTTAGCACTGCTATTTCACAGCACCAAGGGCCCATGCTCGATTCTGGCCTTGGGTCACTGTCTGTGTGGAGTCTGCACATTCTGCTCATGTCTGCTTGGGTTTTCTCTGGGTGCTCCTGTTTCCTCCCAAAGTCTGAAAGACATGCTGGTTAGGTGCATTGGCCATGCTAAATTCTCCCTCTGTGTACCCAGACAGGCACTGGAGTGTGGCGACTAGGGGATTTTCACAGTCACTTCATTGCAGTGTTAATGTAAGCCTACTTGTAACACTAATAAAATTTAAAACCCTCCAAAGTGAATATCTGATAATTCTCTAATTGGAATGTACCTTATCTTTCAAATGAACAATAATGCAAAGCAGCCTCCCATCCATTGACTCTGTCTACACTTCCCGCTGCCTTGCAAAAGCAGCCAGCATAATCAAGGGGCCCACACACCCTGGATATACTCTCTTCCATCGGCAAAAAGATACAAAAATCTGAGATCGCTGCTAGAATGTAACCAGTGACAACTTTGTATTGGATGTAATGTGACCAATGGGGACAAGATGTAAGGGTCAGCTGACCCAGTAAACCATGGAACCAATTACAGAGTGATGTAATAGTCAGCTGACCAGCTGATTCACAATACGAAGGAACTATGTAGAATTGTGGGGAACTTGGAATGGCCCAGGGTGAGGCCCCAAGTTTGGAGTAATGATGTTTCTTTATTAAACCCTTTCTTTGATTTATCAGTTGGGGTAAGTTTTGTTGTATTTTCATTAGCTGCATTTTGAAGAGTACCTTCTGATGAAACAATCACGACTCAAGAACAGCTTCTTCCCTGCTGCCATCAGACGTTTGAATGGACCTGCCGTATATTAAGTTGATCTTTCTCTACGCCCTAGCTATGACTGTAACACTACATTCTGCACTCTGTCCTTTCCTTCTCCCCTATGTACTCTATGAACGGTGTGCTTTCTCTGTATAGCGCACAAGAAACAATACTTTTCACTGCATCTCAATACATGTAACAATAATAAATCAAATCAAATCAAGTTTGAAGGAAATGGAGACAACATGGCAGCTAAACATATTGACGCTTTCATTTTGTCAGATTATAAGGTATTGTTAATTGGGTCCCTAGCCAGAGGTTGAAGTATGAAGCTAAATTGAAATACTTTTCTTGATGATTGGTGTTGCAATGGCCACAGATTTGATTTGATTTTGATTTGATTCATTATTTTCACATGTATTAGTACGCAGTGAAAGTATTATTTATTGTGCGTTAAACAGACAAACCATACCATTCATAGAGAAGGAAAGGAGAGGGTGCAGAATGTAGTGTTACGGTCATAGCTCAGGTGGAGAGAAATATCAACTTAGCGTGAGATATGTCCATTCAAAAGTTTGATGGCAGCAGGAAAGAAGCTGTTCTTGAGTTGGTTGGTACGTGATCTCAGACTTTTGTATCTTTTTCCCGACAAAAGAAAGTGGAAGAGAGAATGTCCTGAGTGCATAGCGTCCTTAATTATGCTGGTTGCTTTGCCAAGGCAGTGGGAAGTGTAGACAGAGTCAATGGATGGGAGGCTGGTATGAGTGATGGTCTGGGCTTCATTTATGACCCTTTGTAGTTCCTTGCGGACTCGGGCAGAGCAGGAGCCGTACCAAGCTGTGATACAACCAGAAAGAACGCTTCCTATGGTGCATCTGTAAACGTTGATGAGAGTCGTAGTGGACATGTCAACTAGATCTCCCATGGGCCTCATAGAAAACGAGCTCCTGTATTAGGCGAGTGGAGGTTTGCCCAATACGGAAGGAGCATCGGGGGGTTTAAAACCAGCTGGTTCCACTCTGGCCGGCAGTCGATTGGCTCAGGACTGATCTGCAATCTATGGCTGTTGAACACACTGTAAGTAAAGGGTGATTGGTGATGGAAGACTGGCCTCGGTAATATTATTACAGTTGGTTCATTTGCAATCTTAGGGTATGGATCAGGAACCCCTTGGTATATTATGCAGTAAGAAGTTTAACAACACCAGGTTAAAGTCCAACAGGTTTATTTGGTAGCAAAAGCCACACAAGCCTTCGGAGCTCCAAGCCCCTTCTTCAGGTGAGTGAGAATTCTGTTCACAAACAGAGCATATAAAGACACAAACTCAATTTACATGAATAATGGTTGGAATGCGAATATTTACAACTAATCAAGTCTTTAAGAAACAACTATATTATGCAGCCAGACTAGACCCCCAACAATTTTCTATTTTGGCATTAATGTGAGGATAGGATGTTTCACTCCAGGAACGATTCGACTGACAAACTGGGAAGCTTTTATCAAAACAAACTTAATTTAAAACACAGTTTAACTATAACAAATGAATTAGCTTAACATTTAATATTTGAACAATGCTTAAACATGATAAGGTACGATTCTTAACTGCTAACCTATCCCTATGAGTTCCAATTCAAGCAATATTCCTCTTACAGACTTGGAAACCCCCCCCTTCAAAGTCAGTTATCAACACACAGGCTTATGTGCTTGTACTTGTTAACAGTCCTAGAGCTTTTTAAATACCTCTGGAGAGAGTGAGAGACAGAGACACCCAACTTTTGATAGTCCCTAATAGCAACCTAATAGAGAGATAGAGACAGAAAGACATTTATTTCAGAACCCGGCAGTAACTGAATGTTTTAAAATGAATGAGAAACCACAGGTGGGATATTCCAGCCGCACTCATGTCAAAACTGGAAAATCCCACCTGAGGTCAATTGTCACCCCCCCCCCCCACCCCCGACCCCCCCCCCCTCTACAATTCCCATCACGTGTGGGACACTAACGTTCTCCCTACATGTTTTCCCTGCAAGCTTAGTGCCTCCCATTAACACATGACTTTCCGGGTGGGCGAGGTGGTAGGTTTTCAACCTGAAGGTGTCAACGGGTACGGGTGCTGGAGTATGATGTTGAGATAGAGGATCAGCCATGATCATGTTGAATGGTAGAGCAGAATTAAAGGGCCGAATGGACCACTGCTCCTATTTTCTATGTTGCTATGTTTACCCAGTATCCCAGACTGTCTCTCTTTGTAAATGCTCTAAGTACATAATTCAACAATGCCCTTCACCTTCATGTCTAAATATAATTACCATACCATTAACAAGTAGTTTGGTACAGTGTAAAAGGGAATATAAATATGAACTCTCTATTTCCACTTCCAGTGTTCCCCTGACATCCCAGGGGAAGGAAAATTGGCACTAATTATGATTAAAGACAACTTCACGGATGAGTGAAAAACTACTTGGTTTGTTACATTGTACACGGGCTTTTGGCTTCTCTGACCATTTGTATGGATGGCACAGTAGCGACAGTGGTCAGCACTGCTGCCTCACAACGCCAGGGACCCGGGTTCGATTCTCGGCTTACGCGGAGTTTGCACGTTCTCCCCGTGTCTGCGTGGGTTTCCTCCGGGTGCTCCGGTTTCCTCCCACAGTCCAAAAGACGTGCTGGTTAGGTGCACTGGCCGTGCTAAATTCTCCCTCAGTGTACCCGAACAGGCGCCGGAATGTGGCGGCTAGGGGATTTTCACAGTAACTTCATTGAAGTGTTAATGTAAGCCCACTTACGACACTAATAAATAAACTTTAAGCTTTATTGGTTATAAAATGGGAAGTTTGTCCCATGTTTCTGTTTCTTGCTCATTTCCTAGTCAAGGAATATCATCAGGTTTGGTGTCATGCAATTCCTATCTCTGGACCTCTCCAACGGGAAATCACACCAGTTCACCCCATCCTGACCTGTCTGAACAGGAAATCACACCAACTAATCAACTTCTGACATGTCTCAACCAGTCAGTTAATAATATTGTTGTTACCATGTATATCTACTGTAAGAGCAGCGTTCAGTTGCCTCTGTTTGAGTCTGAAAAATCCTAAGTTTCTGATTCTTTTTTCTCATGTTTCATTTGCCCACTTATATTTGCTAGGTTATTTGAGTTACCCTTCCTCACCAGGTGCCATCTTCAAATGTTGGTAATGAGCAGTGAGTTTCTAAATTCAACTGCTGGAAATCAGAAACGTTAATGATTCCTATATCGTTATCTGAAGCAGCACACAACAGCTTAAACAGACATCGTCTGTTGTGGATTAAAAGATCTAATTATGAATCGATGCAATACTTTGCTGTCGACAGAAAGTACAGAGAAGACGTGAGAGGAGCAATGAAGAATAACTTAGCAGATAACATCAGCGGGAAATCAGAATTCTTTCCTAAACACAGAAGGAATGAAAGGAGGTTAAAGGGAGGGAAGGGTGGGACCAATTAAGAATCTAAAACAAGATTTTCTTGTGGAGGCAAAGGACATGGGGCAAGATACTCCAGCCTCCCAGCCATAGAGTCATAGAGGTTTACAGCATGGAAACAGGCCCTTCGGCCCAACTTGTCCATGCCACCCTGTTTATTAAACCCCGAAGCTAGTCCCAATTGCCCACATTTGGCCCATATCCCTCTATACCGATCTTACCCATGTAGCTGTCTAAATGCTTTTTAAAAGACAAAATTGTAGCGTTACAGTCATAGCTAGGGTGTAGAAAGTGTGACACTTACAAGATCACAAACGCACACTGGAGGATCATCATATAGATCAAGCAATATTTTATCGGCCTCGTATTGTGAAAGAAAGGCAGGAGGACCGAGTTAAGATGAACATCAGTTCTCATCTAACTGTGTGGGTGGAATAGGATGGAGTCATAGAGTCATAGTCATACAGGTTTACAGCATGGAAACAGGCCCTTCAACCCAACTTGTCCATGCTGCCCTTTTTTTTAAACCCCTAAGCTAGTCCCAATTGCCCACATTTGGCCCATATCCCTCTATACCCATCATACCCAAGTAACTGTCTAAACGCTTTTTAAAAGACAAAATTGTACCCGCCTCGACTACCACCTCTGGCAGCTCGTTCCAGACACTCACCACCCTCTGTGAAAAAATTGCCCCTCTGGACACTTTTGTATCTCTCCCTCTGACCTTAAACCTATGCCCTCTAATTTTAGACTCCCCTACCTTTGGGAAAAGATATTGACTATCCAGCTGATCTATGCCTCTCATTATTTTATAGACCTCTATAAGGTCACCCCTCAGCCTTCCACACTCCAGAGAAAAAAGTCCCAGTCTATCCAGCCTCTCCTTATAACTCAATCCATCAAGTCCTGGTTGCATGCTAGTAAATTTTCTGCACTCTTTCTAGTTTAGTAATATCTGTTCTATAATAGGTGACCAGAGTTGTACACAGTACACAGCCTCGTGTTTCCCACCGGCGAGAGGTGGCGTGTTGTTTGCTAGCAGTGAAATTCTCTGATTCTGCCACTGTCAATGGGAATTCCCATTGATGTCACCCCATGAAAGCGGGAGCCCACAAGTGGGAGTTGAGAATCCCACCGGCGTGAACGGCCGGAGAATTCCGGCCATGGTTGAGTTATTAAATCAACACTTTGCACCTACGAGGGTATGAATATACAAACTAGGACCAGGAGAAGGCCATTCAGCCCTTCAAACCTGCTGTGCCATTCAATAAGATCGCAGCTAACCCTGAATTTCACCTCAACACCACATTCCCACCTGCCCCAGATAACCTTTCACCTACTTGGTCATCAGGAATCCATATTCAAAGACTCTGCTTCCACAGCCTTTTGGAAAAGAGAGTTCCAAAGACTCAACCACCTCTGAGAGAAAAAGATTCTTCTTATCCCGATCTTAAATGGGCATGACGGGAGCTGGGGCTGGAGGGGGGTGGGGGCGGGGGGGGAAAGGGGGGGGTGGCGGAGGGGGGTTGGGGAAAAGAGCTGGTGCCAGGACGCCCCCAAGAGCAGGGGGAGTTGGAGAGATGTGGGTGCAACTGAGAGTGGGTGAGGTGCAAGTGGGTGAGGGTGAGAGTGTGAGTGAGAGTGAGGGTGGGTGATGATGAATGAGTTCTCCCATTAAAACCTACAAAATAATATAGCACTTGGAAGTATTTGTTGAAAAACGGAATTTCATTGTTGTGAAATAAATGTAACATAAAAGACCAACTGCAACAATGTCATCAAACCAGCAGACAAAGGTGGGACCACCGTCATACTGAACAGAACTGACTACTGTCAAAAAGCGTACCTACACTCACCTGATGAAGGAGCAGAGCTCCAAAAGCTCGTGATTCCAAATAAACCCGTTGGACTTTAGCCTGGTGTTGTGAGACTTCTTACTGTGCCAGTCACTTCAATCATGGCTGGTCATCAAATTCAATATCCTGATCCTGCCTTCCCCCCGCCCCCCCCCCTCCCCATATCCTTTGATCCCTTTAGCACCTAGAGCTATATCTAATTTCTTCTTGAAATCAGACATCGTTTCAACTACATTCTATGGATGTGAATTCCACACATTCACCATTCTCTGGGTGAAGACATTTCTTCTCACCTCAGTTCTAAAAGGTTTACCCCTTATCCTCAAACGATGACCCCGAGTTCTGGACTCCCCGTGATTTAATTCTTCAATATGATAAGACTGTTTCTCAGGGAATCTTTCAGTACTCTGGGGCAGTCAAAAAGATTCTGCGGTTGGAAAAATCCTGCTGCACACTGTACTCCACTGTGGTCTCATCAGTGCCCTATACAACTGAAACTTCACCTCCCCAGTTTTGTATTCAATTCAAGTGTCGACTGTATTCATTAAAGAAGAGGATGCTACTAAGGTAGTAATGTTGAGTAGAATACAGAGAATGTTCTTCAAAGTTGGTAGTCCTCAAATCAGAAAAACCACCTAGTCTGGATGAAATCCATCTTTAGGGTGGCACGGTGGCACAGTGGTTAGCACTGCTGCCTCTCAGCGCCAGGGACCCGGGTTCGATTCTGGCCTTGGCCGACTGTCTGTGCTCCCCATGTCTGCGTGGCTTTCCTCCGGGTGCTCTGGTTTCCTCCCACACTCCAAGGATGTGCAGGTTAGGTGGATTGGTCATGCTAAATTGCCCCTTAGTGTCCCAAGATGTGTAGGTTAGGTGGATTACCAATGGTAAATATAAGCGGTTACGGGGATGGGGTAATGTTGAAGCTGAGGGATTGAAAATGTTGCACCCCTTTTTAAATTCGGGGGGAGGCACAATTCTTGCAATGACAGGGCAGTCACCTAACACCAGCGGCTGGGAAACTATGAAGGTGGGTGTGTAAGTGGGGTGTGTGGGTAGGGTGTGTGGGTAGGGTGTGTGGGTAGGGTGAGTGGGTGGGGTGTGTGGGTGGGGCGTGTGGGTGGGGCGTGTGGGTAGGGCGTGTGGGTGGGGTGTGTGGGTGGGGCATGTGGGTGGGCATGTGGGTGGGTGCGTGGGTGGGCACATAGGTGGGCGTGTAGGTGGCATCGATAGGCCGGTGTGTAGGTGGGGAGTGTAGGTGGGGAGTGTAGGTGGGGAGTGTAGGTGGGGAGTGTAGGTGGGGAGTGAGGGTGGGTGTGTAGGTGAGGAGTGTAGGTGGGTGTGTAGGTGAAGAGTGTAGGTGGGTGTGTAGATGGGGTGTGTAGGTGGGTGTGTAGGTGAGGAGTGTAGGTGTGTGTGTAGGTGGGTGTGTAGGTGGGTGTGTAGATGGGTGAGTAGGTGGGTGTGTAGATGGGTGTGTAGATGGGTGAGTATGTGGGTGTGTAGGTGGGTGTGTAGATGGGTGTGTAGATGGGGTGTGTAGGTGGGTGTGTAGGTGAGGAGTGTAGGTGTGTGTGTAGGTGGGTGTGTAGGTGGGTGTGTAGATGGGTGAGTATGTGGGTGTGTAGGTGGGTGTGTAGATGGGTGTGTAGATGGGTGAGTATGTGGGTGTGTAGATGGGTGTGTAGATGGGTGTGTAGGTGGGTGTGTACATGTGTGCGTAGGTGGGGCGTACAGAATTTCCCCTGTTGCTATGAGTCTTGAATCCAAAATCTTTATATTTCCAGTGTCCCTTGCCTGTTTGGCAGGATTGCCATCCAGTCAGGCAAACTTTCCAGAGTTTAGCCCAAGCAGCTGCCGACAGGAGGAGTATACTTTATTTTATTCATTCGTGGGATGTGGGCATCGCCGGCTGGCCAGCATTTATTGCCCATCCCTAGTTGTCCTTGGAGGGCAGTTGAGAGTCAACCACATTGCTGTGGCTCTGGAGTTACATGTAGGCCAGACCAGGTGAGGATGACAGATTTCCTTCCCTAAAGGACATTCGTGAACCGGATGGGTTTTTCCAACAATCGGCAATGGTTTCATGGTCATCAGTAGATTCTTAATTCCAGATTTTAAAAAATATTGCATTTAAATTGCCGTGACGGGATTCGAACCGGGAACCCCAGAACATTAGCTGAGTTTCTGAATTAGCAGTCGGACAGTAATACCACAAGGCCGTCACCACCCCTCTGGACATTAACGAGGTATGACATGTCTCAACAATAAATCATACCAGTTCACTACGTTCTGACATGTCCCAACAAGAAAGCACTCCAGTTAAATCTGTCTTCGCATGTGTCGACGGGAAATAATACCCTTTCTAATTTGGTAGTGACACTGTTTGTGCTGTGTACACAAGGCGGTCTTTATACCCAGTGGGCCTGGGATCTGGCTCAGGAGACTTGCTGAAGGAAACATCTTTGTTTATCACGATAAATATGTCATGAATCCAACAGAGGCCTTAACATTTTCCTACAGTGAATAATTATAACATTTTAAGTACGACACTTCTTTTTTGGTCAACATTTCTTCTCCGACCACCACCGCCACTCAAAAACCAATAAACAAGTTACTCATTTTATTGCTGTTTGTGAGCTTTTTGCTGCATGCAGAACAGACCTGTATTGCACAGAATGTGAAGTAGGTAAAGTTTATTTATTAGTGTCAAAAGTAGGCTTACATTAATAGTGTAATGAAGTTACCATGAAAATCACCTAGTCGCCACACTCCAGCGCCTGTTTGGGTACACTGAGGGAGAATTTATAGAATTATAGAATAGAATCATAGAATCCTGACATTGCAGAAGGAGGCCATTCGGCCCACCGAGTCTGCACCGACCACAATCCCACCTAGGCCCTATTCCCGTAACCTCACACATTTACCCTGCTAATCCCCCTGACACTAAGGGGCAATTTAGCATGGCCAATCAACCTAACTCGCACATCTTTGGACTGTGGGAGGAAATCGGAGCACCCGGAGGAAAGCCACGCAGATATGGGGAGAACGTGCAAACTCCACAAAGTCAGTGACCCAAGGAATCGAACCCTGGTCCCTGGTGCTGTGAGGCAGTAGTGCTAACCACTGTGCCAGTGTGCCACCCGTGTGAAGCATTTTGAGACAATTCTGGAAAGGGAGAGACGTAATAAGTGACTATACAAATGCAAGTTCTCTCCGTATTGGCGAAATATTTCTTTGAACTCCGGCCGTCTGACAAGTTAATAATTATTACATGTCTATCTCCAGCGGAGTTACACATCTGAAGTGGAAGATCAGATGCCTATTAAGTTCTCAATTATCATTAAATTGGGCTCATAGGGACCAATCCAAGAATGTAAGATTAAAAGGAGGACAAAGACTCAAAGGACAATATGGGATTTAATCACTTGCCAGGTAAACAAAGGGCAAGGAATAATTGTCAGGTTCAAAAATCAGACAGAAAAATCCACTTCAACGTTGTACATTTTAAGCACCAAAACACTTAAGCTACGTTGTAAAATCCCCTTTTGCCTTGGTCTGAAAGTTTTGCTTTCAAGATTAATTAAAGTCAGATGAAATGGCATAACAAATCCTCCTTTCAAGCTTCAGCCAAAAAACACTTTCAGTAAATAAACGGAAAATACCACACTGAACTTTCATTTCCAAGAAAATAAAATCAGAAATGTGTCACCTTCAGTATGTTCACTGAACGCAAATTCATCTAAAAACTTGAAGTGAAGGCAAAACAGTTCTCAAGGAGGAATAAAACCTATCAGTGATTAAGAATTTTGGGTTTGGAAAAGAAACATCGCCAACAGCCTGCAACAGGCTGCGGAGCAAGACCAATGAAGCTCACATTGAAGCTCCATCAATTACCTGATTTTGGACCATGTTCTCTTGGATACAACATACAATAGAAATTCTAGCAGTTATCTTGAGTATCAGCACTGAGGACCCAGCTAGAAAACAACAGCTGTGCTCGCTTGGATCAGACCATAATATCTCCTGGAAGGATAGATATCGGTGTCATAATCCTCTAAAAACAAACAACTTAACGCAACGGATAAATTTACCAAATGTGCAAAGTCTGAAGAGCTAATCCAGATTAAATTCCCTTTATTGATCCATGTTTAGCCACAGAAGTTCCCTGGTGAGGAAATGTCTGGGATCTGGTACTTCCCTTTTTTCCAACTGCACAAAGAAAAGTGGTGCGTAAGTAACTTAAAAGTGTTTATCTCCATCCCAGGTTTTAATGGGCATCCTGGCACAGCCTTCTGGGTTAGATAATGGGGTCAAGGGTGTTGATATCATTGAAGAAACAGCTGGGTGCTGTGATTGGGAGAACGACAACAATCTGCATTTATGTAACGCCCTTTAACCAATAAATTAAAAAAGAGACATGCTGTTGAAGCTTTTCATCGTGCATTCATCAGGACAAATGCAAAAAGTTCAAAGGGAACAAGAATTTATACTGCATGAGAAAAGGGTGCTGAAAAGGGTTGACTGTGACTGGTCAAGGCATTGCCGTGCAGAATATACCCCGGAAATCTTGTCTCCATGCTTTTGTTTAATTCAAGCAATGTGCAAAGCCTGGACATGTTGCTTTTGCCTGCAGAGGTCCCTCCATGTGAATTTATGTAGCTTCTAGCAAGCATAAGTGAGCTCAATTGTGACCACGACTGATAACCTTAAATTGGGCGTGAGCGTAATTCTTAGCACGATTGCGAATGATCAACAGTGCTGTCTAATTGCGGAATCACATCTAACATTTGACATTACTGCTGAAAACAGACATTTTGTCAATGTTTTTCATCTTGCACTCATCAGGATAATTGCAAGAGTACCAATGTCAGGGGAAACAACAAGTTTATACTGTATTGGAAAAGAGTGCTGATTGGTTGACAAGTCGATCTTGATTGATGAAGGTGTTGCTATGGAGAGTGCATTATTTGATGGTGACTGACAGTTAACTGCCAAACATTATTTTAAACCTAAACTAGGCAGCTTGACTCTGATTGGTCAAGACATTGCCCTGAGAAGTGAACAAGCAATTTTGTTTTTACTTGTTCACGGAATATGGGCATCGCTGATTGGGTCAGCATTTATAACCCATTCTTGAACACATTTAAAAGTCAACCACATTGCTGTGGGTCTGGAGTCACATGGGGAGGCGATGGCCTAGTGGCATTATCACTAGATGGTCAAGTGGTATTATTGCTAGACTATTAATCCAGAAACTCAGCTAATATTCTGTGTTTCCTGGGTTCAAATCCCGCCACGGCAGGTGGTGGAATTTGAATTCAATAAAAAAAAATCTGGAATTAAGAATCTACTGATGACCATGAAACCATTGTCGATTGTCGGAAAAACCCATCTGTTCACTAATGTCCTTTAGGGAAGGAAATCTGCAATCCTTACCTGGTCTGGCCTACCTGCGACTCCAGATCTACAGAAATGGGGTTCACTCTAAACTGCCCTCTGAAATGGCCTGGCAAGCCATTCAGTTCAAGGGCAACTAATGATGGGCAATAAATGCTGGCCCAGCCAGCGACACCTATGTTCCACGAATGAGTAAAAAAATGGAGGCCAGACCGGGTAAGGATGGCAGATTTCCTTCCCGAAACGGCATTAATGAAACAGGTGAGTTTTTACGACAATTGACAATGGTTTCATGGTCATCCTTAGAATTTTAATTCCAGATTTTTATTGAATTCAAATTTCACCATCTGCCGTGGTGGGATTTGAACCCGGGTCCCCAGAGCATTACCCTGTGTCTCTGGATTACTAGTCTAGCGACAATACCACTACGTTACTGCCTCCCCACAACTGTCACTTATTTTGTTTAGCTGGAACAGGTGCATTGTGCAGATGCTCTTTCTTATATGTAGCTTCCAGTACATGTAAATAAACCACACCACTAACACAGACTGATTGACTGAGTGGAAGCAATATATATTGATACACAGAATCCTGTCCTACATGTACAAACATTGCTCCAAGTCATCAGGCAGCCAAAGTACTTAACCTGATCCATTTGCAAAATTCACCTGAGAACCAATGTCCCAGATATTTGATTAAAAGGAAGCTTTCAATCTGCTGTGAACCAATCTCTTTACCAGACTCCCATTTCAACTTTAAAACAGTGAATCCATTCAAGAAATCACAGCCACACTGGAGACTGGGAATTGGAAATCAGAGACTGAATTAATGGTAATTTGTAAAAGTGCACTACCTTTATCTGTATCGAATCTTTGTGTGAGCATGTGCGTGTGTGTGTGTGCACCCACACACGCATGTGTGTATGCGCGTGTGCGCATGTGAGATCAGGGGCGGAATTCTCTGGGCACGCTGGTCTAAAAGCCGGAAATTCCCATGCAACTGTCAATGGGGGTTTCACATTGTCCGCAACCCGCCCGCAAAAATTACAATTCCGGCCCAGGTGTGTGGCGTTGCGCTAATTCGGGGTAAGGACGTAAGAATAAATAATCTTCTTAATTTTAAACTCACAAAAGCTTGCTGATGGAATATTTAATCCGAATACATACTCCAAGAGTAAGAAACAGCAAACCTCTTTCCCTACATATATACTGATTATGGACAGTCATCGCAATGCACAGGGCAATTTTAATTGTCATTCAATAGCCAGACAAATAAAAAACAGAGTAGACCATTCTGCCTCTGAAACTTTCTCTACCTTTCAGTTGGATTGTGGCTTTTCTGCACCTGAGCTCCATAAGAACATGGGCATAGCACTTTAAACATTCTTTAGTCTATTCTTTTTGGGTGTATTAATTGACTCAGTATTTCCATTGCGCAGAGCTAATGTCAGTTGCAACTTAGTTGGTATCTCCCTTGGCTCTGGCATTGGGTGGCTGTGTGGAGTTTGCACATTCTCCCCGTGTCTGCGTGGGTTTCCTCCGGGTGCTCCAGTTTCTTCCCACAGTCAAAGGCTGTGCGGGTTAGGTGGATTGGCCATGCTAAATTGCCCCTTAGTGCCCCATGATGTGTAGGTTAGGGGGATTAGCGATGGTAAATATGTGGGTTACAGTGATAGGGCAGGGAGAGGGTCTGAGTAAGATACTCTGTCAGAGAGTCAGTGTAGACTTGATGGGCTGAATAGCCTCCCTGGGCATTGTAGGGATTCTATTATTCTATGAAGGCTGGACAGTCACCACACTGTTGGACCCTTGAAAGTTTCTTTATTCGTGTCACAAATAGGCTGACATTAACACTGCAATGAAGTTACTGTGAAAATTCTCTAGTCACCACACTCTGGCGCCTGTTTCGGGTTCACTGAGGGAGAATTTAGCACGGCCAATGCACCTAACCAGCACATCCTTGGACTATGGGAGGAAATCGAAGCACCCGGAGGAAACCCATGCAGACATGGGGAGAACATGCAGACTCCACACAGACAGTGACCCAAGCCGGGAATTGAACCGAGGTCCCTGGCGCTGTGAGGCAGCAGTGCTACCCACTGTGCCACCGTGCCGCCCTGAGTCCTGAACAGAACTGTTTATGGGTTAGAAGTTCAGTACGAAAAACGTTTGGATTGTGTACATTAGCCAATGTCCACCCGGGGGCTGGTAACCATGAATAATCCCTTGGACTGTATGCTTTATTCATAACCGTGTGTAACGTTATAGAAGTACCTCAGAATGCAACATGACTGATGTATATAGTTTAAAAAGAATTGTACTCCCTGTAATGAAAATATTGAAATGTATGAAATATTCTTATTATTGAACTGAAGCACCTCAGAATGAATTTTGATCACTGCAGAAAATGTGAATTTCATTGAACTTTCCTGTTATTACAATTTGAAACATTTTGTGATGCGCCTTTAGATTTTTTTGTGAATAAAGTATATTTTTGCAAAAAAAATCTTTTTTGCCTCTCTTGTGGGGACCATGAATCAGATTCAATTTGAATTAGTGTTTGGAGCAAGCAGGGAGATGGATTAAGGGATTGCCCCATCCACGTTATCTATTGGCTTTATAGCTTTAAGGATCATAGAGTCATGAAGCCAGAGGACGGGATTTTCCGGCTGTGCTCACCCCAAGGCCTGAAAATCCGGCCCGAGGTCAAGAACCTTTACATGGTCCATGTCCCACCCGCTACGATTCCCGTGGAGAGCAGGATGGGAAAACTTCACACATAGGGCCCGA
Organism: Mustelus asterias; assembly: GCF_964213995.1. Classification (NCBI taxonomy): domain Eukaryota; kingdom Metazoa; phylum Chordata; class Chondrichthyes; order Carcharhiniformes; family Triakidae; genus Mustelus; species Mustelus asterias. Next base: position 13,044,029 of record NC_135803.1, read on the forward strand.
TTTTACCATTGCCGCGAGCCCGTTTTCGGGCCCGAAAACATGTTAAAGTCGGGTGAGAGGCCATTATCGCGATCCGCGCCCGTGTCCGCGCAGATTGCCACTTGACCGCAACCCGGGAATGGCGTTGATTCGATTCACGCCCAAAACGGGTGCAATGACGGTTTAAATGCATTTGCATGCATTTAAATTGAATGAATGAACTGCCCGGCCAACTTTATCAGCATTTCCCCCTTTACCACCGTGTTTGCCGATCCGGAACCGCGCTGTAATGGACCTGCTAAATAAAAGTCTGAATCGGGCGCTCCAGCTGCTGAAGAGTGAGTTCCGAGCTTCCAACGGCTCTCTGACTCAGATCAGTGGTGGGGGGGAGGAGGGAGGCGGGTCAGATCATTCTCTGGTTGGGGGAGGGGAGGGGGGGAGTGAGGCCAGATCATTGTCTGGGGTAGGGGGGAGGAGGGAGGCGGGTAAGATGTATCTTGGGGGTGGGGGGGAGGCCCAATCGTTCACTGGTGGGGGGGGGGGGGGCAGATGGATCTCTGGTGGGGGGGGGGGGCAGATGGATCTCTGGTCAGGGGGCAGATGGATCTCTGGTGGGGGGGCAGATGGATCTCTGGTGCGGGGGGCAGATGGATCTCTGGTGGGGGAGCAGATGGATCTCTGGTGGGGGGGGCAGATGGATCTCTGGTGGTGGGGGTAGATGGACCTCTGCTGGGGGGGCAGATGGACCTCTGGTGGGGGGGCAGGTGGATCTCTGGTGGGGGGCAGATGGATCTCTGGTGGGGTTGCAGATGGATCTCTGGTGGGGGGGCAGATGGATCTCTGGTGGGGGGCAGATGGATCTCTGGTGGGGGGCAGGGGGGTCCGCTGCCACTCTGCGGGCGATTGGTGGAGGGGAGGGGCGCAGGGGTGGCGATTGGTCTGGGTAGTGGGCGTGTGGATAAGGGGGACAGTGATGTGTGTTGGTAGTGGGGGGGTGGATAAGGGGGACAGTGATGTGTGTGGGTAGTGGGGGGTGGATAAAGGGGACAGTGATGTGTGTGAGTAGCGGGGGGGTGGATAAGGGGGACAGTGATGTGTGTGGGTAGTGGGGGATGGATAAGGGGGACAGTAATGTGTGTGGGCAGTGGGGGGGGGTGGATAAGCAGGACAGTGATGTGTGTGGGTAGTGGGGGAGATGGATAAGTGGGACAGTGATGTGTGTGGGTAGCGGGGGGGGGGGGTGGATAAGGGGGACGGTAATGTGTGTGGGTAGTGGGGGGGTGGATAAGGGGGACAATAATGTGTGTGGATAGTAGGGGGGGGAAAAGGGGGACAGTGATGTGTGTGGGTAGTGGGGGGGTGCATTAGGGGGACAGTGCTGTGTGTGGGTAGTGGGGGGTTGGATAAGGGGGACAGTGATGTGTGTGGATAGTGGGGGGGTGGATAAGGGGGACAGTGATGTGTGTGGGTAGTGGGGGGGTGGATAAGGGGGACAGTGATGTGTGTGGGTAGTGGGGGGTGGATAAGGGGGACAGTGATGTGTGTGGGTAGTGGGGGAATGGATAAGAGGGACAGTGATGTGTGTGGGTAGTGGGGGGGGGGTGTGGATAAGGGGGCAGTGATGTGTGTGGGTAGTGGGAGGGTGGATAAGGGGGACAGTGATGTGTGTGGGTAGTGGGGGGGTGTGGATAAGGGGGACAGTGATGTGTGTGGGTAGTGGGGAGATGGATAAGGGGGACAGTGATGTGTGTGGGTAGTGGGGGGGTGGATAAGGGGGACAGTGATGTGTGTGGGTAGTGGGGGGGGTGGATAAGGGGGACAGTGATGTGTGTATGCAGTGGGGTGGGGTTGGATAAGGGGGACAGTGATGTGTGTGGGTAGTGGGGGGGGTGGATAAGGGGGACAGTGATGTGTGTGGGTAGTGGGGAGATGGATAAGGGGGACAGTGATGTGTGTGGGTAGTGGGGGGGGGGGGTGGATAAGGGGGACAGTGATGTGTGTGGGTAGTGGGGGGTGGATAAGGGGGACAGTGATGTGTGTGGGTAGTGGGGAGATGGATAAGGGGGACAGTGATGTGTGTGGGTAGTGGGGGGTGGATAAGGGGGACAGTGATGTGTGTGGGTAGTGGGGAGATGGATAAGGGGGACAGTGATGTGTGTGGGTAGTGGGGGGTGGATAAGGGGGACAGTGATGTGTGTGGGTAGTGGGGGGTGGATAAGGGGGACAGTGATGTGTGTGTGCACCATCGCTCCCGTTTGTCACTCCCAGGCCGCTTTCTCCACTTTCTGCGGCCCGGGAGCGATCTGACACGGGCGCGCTTTTTCAGATTTTTTTCCAACTGCGCATGCGCAGTTCAGAGCTCCGATCGTTCCGGCCGCGCTAAGCCCCGCCCACAGTGCGAATGGGACTGGAGATGGCAGAGAGCGTATGGGGGCGCCAGAAGGCAGTTTTCAAAGTCGGATCTGCATTACACCCAGATTCGGCACTTAGAATGAAAATGGCAAAATCGGGCCCAAAGCGTCAAACGGCGCAGAAAAGGCCCTTCGGCCCATCGAGTCTGCACCGACAATAATTTCCACCAAAGTCGCACTAATCCCATTTTCAGCCACTTGTACCATATCCTTGAAATTCAAGTCCTCATCCAAATACTTTTTAAATGTTGTCCTGTTTCCAGCCTCCACTACCTTCCCAGGCAGTGCATTCCAGATTCCCACCACCCTCTGAGTGAAAAAATATTTTCTCAAATCCCCTCTTAATCTCCTGCCCCCTAGTGATTGACCCCTCAACCAAGGGGAACAGCTGCTTCCTTTTCACCCTGTCCGTACCCTTCATAATATTACACACCTCAATCATGTCTCCCCTCAGCCTTCTCTGCTCTCGAGAAAACAAGCCAAGCCTATCCAGTCTCTTCTTATCGTTCAAATACTCCATCCCAGGCAACATCCGGACGGATCTTCTCTGTAAACCCTCTAGTGCAATCACATTCTTCCTATAATGAGGTGACCAGAACTGCACACAGTACCCCAGCTGTGGGCTAACCAACATTCTGTACAGTTCCAACATTACCTCCTTCCTCTCACACTCTGTAATAAGACTGATAAAAGCAAGAATGGAATAAAACATTTTTTACAATTCTGCAGGTTGCCTGTTGCAGAAGGCTTAAGTGTTCCAGGGTTGAGTGTAGGGCCAGGGAGATGGCGTCTGCTGTGGACCTGTTGCAGCGGTAGGCGAACTGAAGTGGATCCAGGCAGTCCAGGAGGCTGGAATTGAAGCACTTCATAATGATGGCTGTCAGAACCACCAGATGATAGTCATTGACGCACGCTGCTTGGTTTTTCTTAGGTACCGGAATGATGGTCGTCTTCTTAAAGCAGGTAGGGACCTCAGTTTGGTGTAAAGAGAGGTTGAAGATGTCTGGGAATAGCCCCGCCGGCTGGCCCACGCAAGACCTGAGTACTCGTCCGGGTACCCCAGCCGGGCTAATTGCTTTCCATGCTCTTACGTCGACAATGGTGACCTTGGATACAGGTTCATCCAAGGCTTCTGGGTTGGAGGACATGCTCTTGCTGACCTCTGGCTCAAAATGGGGATAGAATGCATTGGAATTCTCCTTCGGTGTGCCCAAACAGGCACTGGAGTGTGGTGATCAGGGGATTTCCACAGTAACTTCATTGCAGTGCTAATGTAAGCCTACTGGTGACATTAATAAATAAACTTAAACTCAACTTTCAGACTGAGAAGGTAGGAGGTACACTCGATGCCTTGTCTGAGCCAGCCTTCTTGTCGTATGGGGACAGAGGGTGCTGCCATTTATACAAGAAGGTTATGACTGCTTGCTATTGATTTGGAAAACCAACTTGCTACATCTGCAATCAAATTTTGTGTCACATGCACAGAGGTTTCTAACAACCAGTGCAGCTTTTTACAGAGAAGAGTTTTATCATGCATACACTATTGACATGGACACTATGTTAACAACTTTAGTGGATTAAATTCTAGGGCACAGGTAGTTCAGAGCAATTCAAATCACATCCCAGCCTGGACTAACTGTGGATAGGTTTTAAGTTTGTGTGCTGGCAGAATTAAAAATCAGATGAAATATAAATTGAATTACAGATTTGCTTTCGCCAATTTCACAACACCACTCAAAGCCAAAACTACCGCTGGTTTCTTCAACTTCTGACTCTTGTAATTCAATAGACATTCAGTTCCAAGTGTGGCCGTTATTGAAGTCCTTGCTCAGGTTTATGTTAGAGCTGTGTTGTCCAATTTATTAGATATTATCCACATGTGGCCAGTGGGAATCCAAATGTAGCACATTGTGTTTCTGATCAGGAGATAAAGAAAATGAGTAATAGACACTGTTGTTAATATCATGATCAATATTTTTGTGTGTCTTTAAAGTTTATTTATTAGTCACAAGTAAGGCTTACATTAACACTGGAATGAAGTTACTGTGAAATTCCCCGAGTTGCCACACACCGGCGCCTGTTTGGGCCAATGCGCCTAACCAACATGTCTTTCAGATTGTGGGAGGAAACCGGAGCACCTGGAGGAAACTCACGCAGACACGGGGAGAACGTGCAAACTCCGCACAGGCAGTGACCCAAGCCGGGAATCGAACCCAGGTCCCTGGTGCTCCGGTTTCCTCCCACACTCCAAAGATGTGCAGACTAGGTGGATTGGCCATGATAAATTGCCCCTTAGTGTCAGGGTAAATATGTGGCGTTACGGGGATAGAGCCTGAGTGGGATTGTGGTTGGTGCAGACTCGATGGGCCAAATGGTCTGCTTCTGCACTGTATGGACTCTATGATTCTATAAGCATTTTGAGCAGGGTGGCATGGTGGCACAGTGGGTTAGCACTGCTTCCTCACAGCACCAGGGACTTGGGTTCGATTCCCGGCTTGGGTCACTGTCTGTGCGAAGTCTGCACATTCGCCACATCTGCATAGGTTTCCTCCGGGTGCTCTGGCTTCCTCCCACAGTCCGAAAGATGTGCTGGTTAGGTGCACTGTCCATGCTAAATTCTCCGTCAGTGTACCTGAACAGGCACCGGAGTGTGGCAACTAGGGATTTTCACAGTAACTTTGTTGCAGTGTTAATGTAAGCCTACTTGTGACACTAATGAATAAACTTTGAACTTTAAACTTTCCTCCAGGTGCTCTGGTTTCCTCCCAAGTCCAAAAGATGTGCAGGTTAGGTGGATTGACCATGCTAGCTAAATTGCCCATTCGTGTCCCAAGATGTCTAGTTTAGGTGGATTAGCCATGGTAAATGTTACGGGGAGAGTGCCTGGGCAAGTTACTCTGTCAGAGTTGGTGCAGACTCCATGGGCTGAATGTCCTCCTTCTGCACTGTAGGGATTGTATTCTATGATCTTGCTTCCTTGGTTACCGAATGGTGATGATAACTGCATTAACACTGTATTGCACTGGTGTATCTTAGGCACATTTAAAATTATTATGTGCGGCTGAAGCAATGCTGCCAGAGTCTAACTCGCGAATAATCAACAATTTCAACTGGATAATATTGTCAGATAGCACGAAGGAAAGGACTAAAATGCCACGTCAAATGTCAGCTATGCAAGAGTTCTGAATGACTGGTTAATGGCACAATAAAATCTGCATAATCATAATATTTGTTATTGAAGTCAGATGATAACAAATGCGAACAGGCTGAAGAACTTAAAAAACATGCGGCCTACTGCCCGGTAATGTTCAGCTAATCAAATGCAGATGTCACTCAGTTCCAGCTGAGAGTCACAAAGCTGAATCACGCTTACCAAGATAAAGCAAAGTTGACTACCCTCCTATCCCATCCACCCCGTGCCATGTGGCCTCAGCCTTCCTTTCATCACTGACCTCCTCCTGACTTACAACCCTGCAGAGCACGAGCCCCTCCAGCTGTGGCCCTTTGTGCATCCCAAATACTTGCTGGGTGGATGTCCCCACCAGGGTGGACAGGAAAGGGAAATATCACACGAGAGCATGAAAATTGGTTTCATGATGTTGTAAAACCAGTTTGCAATAGTGTCAACAAACCTCCAATGGCGGGATGCTTTTCCCACCACACAACATCGGGAATGTATTTTGTATTCATGCTAATTTACTTGTATTCATATCCGTGTAACTCACCTCCTGACTCACCAAAGCCTGTCCACCATCTGCAAGGCACAAGTCAGGAGTGTGATGGAATACTCTCCACTTGCCTGGATGAGCGCAACTCCAACAACACTCAAGAAGCTTGACACCATCCAGGACAAAGCAGCCCCGCTTGATTAGCACCCCATCCACAAACATCCACTCCCTCGACCACCGACGCTCAGGAGCAGCAGTGTGTGCTATCTACAAGATGAACTGCAGGAATTCACCAAAGGTCCTTAGACAGCAGCTTCCAAACCCACAACCACTTCCATCTAGAAGGACAAGGGCAGGAGATACATGCGAACACCACCACCTGCAAGACCCCTCCAAGCCACTCACCATCCTGTCTTGGAAATATATCGCCGTTCCTTCGCAGTCGCTAGATCAAAATCTTGGAATTCCCTCCCTAACGGCATTGTGGGTCAACCCACTGAATATGGACTGCAGCGATTCAAGAAGGCAGCTCACCACCGCCTTCTCAAGGGCAACTAGGGATGGGCAATACATGCTGGCCAGCCAGCGACGCCCATGTCCCATAAATGAATAAAAAAATGTAATTGTATTCATGTTTATGTCATTCATTATCATTAAAAGGGGTGCTTGCTGGAAACATTCCCCCACGCTGTATCGATATGGCACATAAAGTACAATTAAGTGGATGTGTTTCTCAACGCTATCTAAGTGATGGGCACCTGGTGTTAGGGTACCAGGTCAGAAACCCCAAGGAATATTTTGAAGCCAGACTAGGCCCCATCAAATTTCTATTTTGGCATTAATGTGAGAATAGTAGATGTGGATGTTCACAGTAACTTCATTGCAGTGTTAATGCAAGCCTACTTGTGACACTAATAAATAAACTTCAAAACTTAAAAAAAAATACAGAGGGATCTGGGCGTGCAGGTCCACAGTTGCCTAAAAGTGGTAACACGGGTGGCCAAGGTGATTGAGAAAGGGAATGGAGGGATACAAAAGAGTGGTCTAGTTTGGACCAGGGAGCGGCGCGGGCTAATTGTTCCTGGTTTCTCGTTTCAAGGCTTCATTCTATGATCATCTTGCTGGTGCCAGTACAGAGTGAGACTGCGGATAGTTGGGAACCTGTCTCGGGGGCAGGGAATTCATATGGTGTTCGTGGAAGTGGAAATGACTAGGGTTGGGAAGCATTTTCCGATCGGGGCCATTGTGATCTCCTGGACTCGTTTCGATCGCCTCAGGGGGTCGGAGAGGAATTTCCCAGATTTTTTTTCCCCATATTGGCCCTGGGGTTTTTCACTCTGGGTTTTCGCCTCTCCCTGGAGATCACATGGTCTGGAATGGGGGGGTGGGGGTAAGTTAATAGGTTGTAATGAACAAAGCATCGTAGCTGTGAGGGACAGCTCGGTGGATAGGATATTGGTATGTAGATAGGCTGGAAAATTGGGCGGGGATCCTGGATTCAGGATTCAATCCTGGACCGGGGAGCGGCGCGGGCTTGGAGGGCCGAAGGGCCTGTTCCTGTGCTGTATTGTTCTTTGTTCTTTGTTCTTTGTTCTTTGTTCATATGGCATGCTTGCCTTCATCAGCCGGGGCATTGAATAAAAGAGTTGGCAAATCACGTTGCAGCTATACAGAACCTTGGGTAGGCTGCATTTGGAGTATTGCGCGCAGTTCTGGTCACCACACCACCAGAAGGACATGGAAGCTTTGGAGAGAATGCGAAGAAGGCTCACCAGGATGTTGCCTGGTCTCGAGAGTGTTGGCTATGAGGAGAGGTTTTTTTTTTTCTTAACTGGTCGGTGCAACATCATGGGCCGAAGGGCCTGTTCTGCGCTGTAATGTTCTATGTTCTATGTTCTATGTTCTAAGCTAGGATGTTTTCACTGGAAAGGCGGATGCTGAGAGGAGACCTGATAGAGGTCTACAAAATTATGAGAGGCGTAGACAGGGTGGATAGTCAGAGGGTGGAAGTATCAATTAAACAGGGGCACAGGTTCAAGGTGAGAGGGGGAAACGCAGAGAATGGTGGGTGTCTGGAACGCGCTGCCAGAGGAGGTGGTGGAAGCAGGCACATTAGCAACATTTAAAAGGCATTGGGATGGGTACATGAATAGGGAGGGAATAGAGGGATACGGATAAGGGCAGAAGGTTTTTTTTTTAGTTTAGTTAGGGCATCATGATTGGCACGGGCTTGAGGGCTCATGTTGGAGGAAGCAATTCAAATAGTTAATATTATCAAAGTCCGTCCACTGAATATTTGCAGCTTTGTGTGACCAGATGGACAGAGATCACCATCAGCTACTTCTGCACACCGTGGACCGCTGGCTTCCTGAGGAGAGGAAAGCACTCGCATGTCTTTTTGAGTTGCATGGTGAAGTGAGAATCTTTTTACTTGACTCAAAGTTTGAACTTTCACAATGCTTCAATGATTTTCAGTTGGCTTGCCAAACTGGCATAAATGGCAGATATTTTCAATCATTTAAATGGTCTCACTGCCCCAGGAAACTGGGTTCAAATCCCGGCTTGGATCACTGCCTGTGCGGAGTCTGCAAGTTCTCCCTGTGTCTGGGTGGGTTTCCTCTGGGTGCTTTGGTTTCCTCCAAAGGACGTGCTGGTTGGGTGCATTGGCCATGCTAAATTCTCCCTCTGTGCACCCGAACAGGCGCGAGAGTGTGGCAACTAGGGGATTTTCACAGTAACTTCATTGCCGTGTTAATGTAAATCTACTTGTGACACTAATAAATAAACTTTACTTTTAAAAAAAGCGATGATCAAGAAAGTAGAGATGTGGGTCAAATGATTTGAGCAAATTATAACTCATTTGTTAATCTGTCAGGTTTTTTGACCATGGCAGAAATGCAACTCCCAAACAGTGAAACATAACATCAGAGAACACGTGCAAAGTTTGAAAACACAGCTACGCGAATCCTTCCCTGTCTGTGACTCAAACTTCAACTGGACACAAAATAACATTGCGAGCCTGGATGATGACATTAAAGTTTATTTATTAGTGTCACAAGTAGGCTTACATTAACACTGCAATGAAGTTATTGTGAAAATCCCCTCGTCGCCACACTCTGGAGCCTGTTCGGGTACACTGAGGGAGAATTTAGCATGGCCAATGCACCTAACCAGCACGTCTTTCGGACTGTGGGAGGAAACTGGAGCACCCAGAGGGAACCCACGCAGACACGGGGAGAACACGCAGACTCCGCACAGACAGTGACCCAAGCCGGAAATGGACCCGGGTCTCTTGCGCTGTGAGGCAGCAGTGCTAACCACTGTGCCACCGTGCCGCCCACACGCACACACACACACACACACCCCCATTCACTTTCTTTAAATAAAACAGCACGTTACCGTCTTACAGCGAGCTACACGTGGGGAGCTTGAATATTTCCAGCTTGTAATAAACCTGTGAGGAGCTAAATCAGGTTGAAAATTATTTTGAGTGATGCTTTTAATCAGTTTTTTTGCCCAGCTGCTGATGCGACTCTCACACTCTCTCCCGGTGACTCAGTCAGGAGCAGTCTGCTGCATACGCAGATGTGCCTGAATGACATAGCAACGTATCATGGGGACATTGTGAAGGCGTACACACAGGTGCTTCAGTGGCCAGTTTCCATTCTCCCCTCTGAGGGCAGCCAGGTCCCCTCTCCTCCACTGCCTGCCTGGATTAGGCCCGAATGCCTTTGCAGGCCAGGCAGGTACGGTGGCCCATAAGCAGGCGTTTTAACATTAATTACTTCCCTGGAGGCTGGACAACAAGCTCTTTAAAAAATACCAGACAATAAGGCTGGTTTTAATCAAGTAGCAGGCAGAGGATATTGCAGCTGAAAACTGGACTGTCCTGTATCAAATAGGACAAATAGCGATGCTGTCTATAAATGTGAAAAGCAGCCAGCATAATCAAGGACCCCCACACACCTCAGACATTCTCTCTTCCACCTTCTTCCATCAGGAAAAAGATATAAAGGTCTGAGAACACAAACTCAAGAACAGCTTCTTCCCTGCTGCCATCAAACTTTTGAATGGACCTATCTTACATAAAGTTGATCTTTCTCTACACCCTAGCTATGACTGTAATACTACATTCTGCACTCTCTCCTTTCTTTCTCCATGAACGGTATGCTTTGCCTGTATAGCGCATAATAAAAAGTACTTTTCATTGTTCGCTAATACATGTTTGTGGTGGCACGGCGGCACAGTGGTTAGCACTGCTGCCTCACAGCGCCAGAGACCTGGGTTCCATACCGGCCTTGGGTCTGTGTGGAGTTTGCACGTTCTCCCTGTGTCTGCGTGGGTTTCCTCCGGGTGCTCCGGTTTCAACCACAGTCCAAAGATGTGCGGGTTAGGTGGATTGGCCATGATAAATTGCCCCTTAGTGTCAGGGGGATTAGCAGGGGAAATATGTGGGGTTACGGGAATAGGGCCTGGGTGGGATTGTGGTCAGTGCACAGTCGATGGGCTGAATTGCCTTCCGCTGCACTGTGGGGATTCGATGATTCGATGTGATAATATCAAATCAAATGAAAATTTTGCTGGCTGCAACATCATGGGGAAGGAATATTTTGGATGGTGGATTTGCAGAGATTTGTCGCTCTGGCTGCGGAGTGCCTAACACATTGTTGTTTTCACTTTAAATCATTTAAATCTTTAAATCGGCTGATAGACTAATACAAAGCTGCTTACACAGCTGGTGCCAAATTAAATGAAGTAATGCTATAAGTAGATTATTGTCCCGGAGAGCACGTGGATCTTTATGAGGCTGGATCGTCTGGCTTCAGATGTTTGTGCTCTGTACGGGCTTTTAACAGATTCGGTGAACTGACACTGCTGCGATTTACGCTGAAGTCAGATGGTAGCAAAGGGAAAAAAGCAAAGCGTTTCGAAACATATTGGCCCCATAAAACCTGCAGCAGCTCTGGCAGTCTCACATTTCCCTGGTAAAACCTGTCCTGGCATGGCACGGTGTCAGTTATACAATGCCACGTTTTTATGGAAATCTTTCCTCCTCTTCCTCGCTGCTCCCAATCTCCGCCAGCTCCTCCATCCCGACAACCCTCTGGCATCTCTGTGCCCCTGATTACTCCCACGCCAGCATCCCCGATTTGAACTGCTCCACCCTTGGGTGGCTGTAATCGATGGAGGGTGACTCGATGTGGCTCAAAGCAACAAAGGATTTATTGAAAACGATAAAGAGGTGTTTACAACAAAAGGGTCAGGCTGAATTGGCGATGAGACTGCACAACACTGGTTCCAATGAAGGATCCTCCCCCACACAGGATATGTGCTCTGACACCCGATTGGCTCAGTTTTCCACCTCGACATTCCACAGGGTCCGGCCCAATCTCATAGGGAATGCTCCCTTAAAGGGGCCACACTTCCATATTGCACTATCAGCTATGCCTAGGGCCCAAGCTCTGGAATTCTCTCCCTAAACCTCCTCATCTCTCTACCTTCCTCTCTCTTTAACAATAATCTCTCCCTCAATGTCAATAAAATGAAGGAGATTGTCACTGACTTCAGGAATCGTAAAGGAGAACATGCCCCTGTCTACATCAACGGGGACGAAGTAGAAAGGGTCGAGAGCTTCAAGCTTTTAGGTGTCCAGATCACCAACAACCTGCCCTGGTCCCCCCATGTCGACACTATGGTTAAGAAAGCCCACCAACACCTCTACTTTCTCAGAAGACTAAGGAAATTTGGCATGTCAGCTAAGACTCTCATCAATGTTTACAGATGCACCATAGAAAGCATTCCTTCTGGTTGTATCACAGCTTGGTATGGCTCCTGCTCTGCCCAAGACTGCAAGGAACTACAAAAGGTCGTGAATGTAGCCCAATCCATCACGCAAACCAGCCTCCCATCCATTGACTCTGTCTACACTTCCTGCTGCCTCGGTAAAGCAGGCAGCATAATTAAGGACCCCACACAGCCCGGACATTCTCTCTTCCACCTTCTTACTTCGGGAAAAAGGTACAAAAGTCTGAGGTCACATACCAACCGACTGAAGAACAGCTTCTTCCCTGCTGCTGTCAGACTTTTGAATGGGCCTACCTTGCATTAAGTTGATCTTTCTCCACACCCTCGCTATGACTGTAACATTACATTCTGCACTGACTCATTTCCTTCTCTATGAACGGTATGCTTTGTCTGTATAGCGCGCAAGAAACAATACTTTTCACTGTATGCTAATACATGTGACAATAATAAATCAAATCAAATTAAGAGGCTGCTTAAAACCTCCCTCTTTGTCCAATCTTTTTGATCATCTGTCCAAAAGCTCCATCTTTGGCTTGATAGCTAATTCTGCCTGGTTGCCATCCTGCAGTGCACCTTGGGGATATTTTAGTTATCCTGGCTAACTCAGCAGTTGAAGGAGGAGACACGTATCCAGAGGGACATAAGTTGCTACCCCACGGTAGCTACCAAAGCTTTGGAGGAGATGGTGGTGTCATAGTAATGGCACTGAACCAGTAGTCCAGAGGTCTGGGAGTCCAAGTTCAAAGCAATTGAATAAATCTGTAATTGAAAACTAGTCAGTTATGTCAACAATGCAACTACTATTGACTGATGTTAAAAACCCATCTGGTTCACAAAGGGAAGGAAATCTGCCATTCTTACCTGACCTGGCTGACACGCAACTCCAGATCAACAATAACATGTGGGTGGGCGGTTGATGCGCGTTATCATACACGAGGCTTGATGCTCAGGAAATAAAGGCTTTTATTTGCTGTAACGAAGCAGCCAACAATTATATACACGATCCCAGACTGAGGGGTCCCAGCCAGAGCAGGGACCTTTATACCTCTCCCAGGAGGCGGAGCCCGACTGGGATGTACCACAACACTACAATACAAAGGTGTAACAACCCCACCCTAACCCCAACAGCAACAAGTAGCACAACCCATCCCTAACCCAACAGCAACATATGTACATACTTGTAGTACTGGCCAGACCCTGGCTCAGTACTATCCAGTGGGAACCAACGATGGTTCACCACAGCGGTATTCTCTCAGCTCGCTGCACTGCTCTAACAGCAAAACAGGCCAGGAGACATCAGCAGAGGACGTTTCACAGGTTCCCTGCTGGGCGCGAGGGCCCCCGCCCGTCTCCGGCTCCACGTTTTTCGAGTAATCAGCTCTGTGCTGGAAATCGTCGCAGAGGTGATTTTAATATTTAAATTCCCATTTCCATCTGATTAAGAGGCCCGGGACTGAAGTCTCCAGGCCCGCGAGCATCTCATCCTCCCACCAGGAGTGGTTCACTCCAGCAGGGTTTACAACAGCTCCCCACGAACAGGCGGCTGACCCCGCTGGAGGAAACAGAGGCCACTTAACCCAGCCCCAGGGTCAGGGGCAAGGGGATGCCCCCTGGGCAGTTCCAGCTTGGCCCCCTGACACTGCCCAAAGGGCAAACTGGCATTGTCCAAGGGGCACTGGGCAGTGCAAAGGGGGCCTTCGGTGGGGGTGGGTGAGTCCCGCTGCCCCTCTGCATTCGGGAGCGCAGGCAGGGGTAGGGAGATCGGTGATTGGGGCTGGCCATCTGGCTGGGGGGCTGATGGCTGATTGGGGCAGCTGGGGGAGTGGCGCGGGGGGGGGGTGGTTGAGGGAGATCGGGGCTGGCCCGGAGAGGTCCAAAGGGCCAGCGATCGGGGGGGTGGGGGAGGTGCTCAGAAAGGGCAGCGATGGGGGGGTCGCAGGGCTTGCCAGCGATCAGGAGGTTGGCAGTGCGGGGCCACTGCGCATGCGCCGATCTCTGCTCTGACAGATCAGCGCTTGCGCAATGGCCCACTCAGCGCTATGCTGCTGGACTCTCGAGTGGGAATAGGCCCCGTACCCTGAATATCAGAGGGAATCCCGCTGGGGGACTCTGTGATACTCAGAGTATGGGAGATTCAGTCTAAAAATCACACTAAAAAATCCAGCAAGCGTTACCCCCATTTTCACGCGAATTGCGGACTTAAAATTCTTTTGGGAGAATCCCAGCCGTGGTATTTACCGTCATGTACAAATATTTCAGGACATGTATTATTTATCATCAATGTGAGAATAGAATTTAAGGATGTAAGTAAGCTATGACAAAGAGTCATTCATACTCAAAACATTGGCTCTACTGTCTCTCTGCAGATGCTGTCAGATTCGCTGAGATTGTCCAGTATATAAGATGTCCTTTGCATCAACATTTTCAGGAATGACTAAGTCAGTTAGTTGTAAAGCTATGGAAGCCGGTGGTTAACAAACTAAGCTTAAACTGATCTTAAATGAGCACCTTTACCTTCATAGCAACACGGCTTATCAATTTTAATTTTCCATTGGACTCGAGGAAGAATGCAATGTTATTTGCATCAAGGCATCGGCAAGTAAAACAGTTGACAGCACAAGAGCGTACAGAAATGAAGGACTGGAATAAATCAATGCATTCCATTGAATGAGACCCAAATTTGAAAGAAAGAATTGTCACAATCTTACCTCTCCTGCCTCTCAATCACTTTGCCTGCCAAATAATTCACTTCTTGAATTAGCTGATCCTATAAGAAGCAGGATTTGCATTTATCCATTCCCTTTCAGAATCCCAACACATACCAAAATTCTTTACAGCTTATGATGCACGTATGGAGTGGAATAATGCAGCCAATAAGCAGCCAATTGTGCACAGCAAGATCCACAACTTAGGGTTTTTTAGAGTTAAAAGTTTATTTATTAGTGTCACAAGTAGGCTTACATTAACACTGTAATGAAGTTACTGTGAAAATCCCCTAGTCGCCACACTCCGTCGCCTGTTCGGGTACACCGAGGAAGAATTTGGCATGGCCAATTCACCAAACCGGCACGTCTTTCGGACTGTGGGAGGAAACCAGAGCACCCGGAGGAAACCCACGCAGACACAGGGAGAACATGCAGACTCCACACAGACAGTGACCCAAGGCAGGAATCAAACCCGGGTCCCTGGCGCTGTGAGGCAGCAGTGCTAACCACTGTGCCACCGTGCCTCCCTTGATTAATGAGCAGCTATGTGTTGTTTGTTTTTAGACAATGTTGAGTGAAGGATGGATATTGGACAACAACCAGGGAGGCACACCCTGCTCTTTGAATTAGTGCCTCGAGACTTTTACATCCACCTCAGAGAACAAACGAGGTTTGGGTTTAATGTCTCAATCGAAAGACAGCATCTCTGGCAGTGCAGCCCTCCCTCAGCACTGCACTGCATTGTCAGCCTGGAACGTGTTTTCAAGTTTCTCGAGGCAAGACTGGAACTCACTATCTTGTGCCTTGTGAGAGGGTTCCACATTGAACAACAGCAACAAATTTCAATGAGTTCCACCAGCAAGCCCTCCAGTATATGAAGAAAATGACACTCATCTTTTCTCCCAATCACCTTTCTCTGCACAATTTCTTGACTTAACTGCCAGCAAACTGCACTCCAGATTGAGCTAGTCTGTTCTACATACTTACCACACCAAGATCAGATTTAGATTCAATTGGTCTCCTTATATCGTGTGTTAAAAAACAAGAAATTGGTCAAATCATAAGGGCACATTTATTACGTGCAACAATCACTGATGAGTTAAGAATTGCAGATTTTTTTGGGAGTTTTCTCGCCTGTTTTTCAGTGAGTTAAGTGGTGTCAATTTACAGCATTCTGTACAACACAGAGGCCATGATGTGATTCCTGCCAGTAGGGGGAGTGGGCGGAGCCCATTCATGACCAGAAAGCTGGCTGCAGACTGCCAGTGGCACCATCATGCAGGCGTGCCAATCTCCCAGTATACTGTGTACACTCCCTTCCAGGGCACGAGGCTGATTTCAGTGGACGAACACAGCCAGCAATATCACGAGAGGCAAGAAATGGGGCGCAAACCTGAGTTTTTGCCTCTCAGTCATACGTTCCGCCCCAGTGCGGTTATCGACCCAGGGCAGAGGGGTGGAAAAATCCCACCCAATGTGTTTCAATTCTGTGGGACAGGTTGGAGCGAGCAGAGGTTCATTATCTGGCTCTCATTGTTTGTATGATCAAGTACATAGAACTTATTGTCATGTTTGAGCCTCTCAGCTGCTGTGGAGTAAAGGAGACAAGAGTTCTGCTTCTTCATAAAATATATTTATTTCTTTGATCCAACTCCACACACAATTCTCCACCAACAAACAGTGCCACCCGTGGCCCCTGTGGAAGCTCTGAACTTTCCTCTTCAGAAGCTGGAGCGCCCGAAACAGACCTTTGCCGAGCATGTCTGTTTCACGCCGAATCTGGACGGGCGAACGCGATGGTGAAGGGGGAAATGTTGGTAAAGTTGGGCGGGCAGCCCATTAGTTCAATTTAAATGCATGCAAATACATTTAAATCGCCGTTGTGCCCGTTTCGGGCGTGATTCGGATCACGGCTGTTTTCGGGCCTCGGTAAAGTGGGCACCTGCGCGGACGCGGGTCGTGTTAATGGCCTCATGCCCGACTTTACCAAGTTTTCACGCCTGAAAACGGGCGTGACGCAATGGTAAAATCGGGCCCTTTAACTCTGAGGGTGTTGACAATTTCAGTCAGAATTCGACGGAGCGCTCCCCCATCCCCCCTCACCCCGCCCCCCACCCCCTCTACCCCCCACCTCCTGCTTCTTAAGAGTTGAATCCAAAATCACATACCTGATAATCATTGGCTATTAATCTGTGATGTAAAAACAGTGGCAAAAAGCAATTACATAACACAATTCATGTCATTTTAATTCCACTGCTGACTTTATCACGGAGGAAGCATTGTGAGCCTGTGGGATGTATCGAATCACTCCACCGACTCCCACACTCCCCTCTGAGGTGCTGAATATCCCTCGGTGATGTTCATAATGAGTGGCTTAACATTTAAAATAAAAAATATACCCATTCATTCGCCAAGTTATTTGAATGGTTCAACAAATGCATTTGTAATGAATGATGCTTGGGGCAATTTCACCGAATTAATCTCAAATCCTGACACCTGCAATAAAGTGATTCCTGAAAAAGGTCATCGGCCTGAAGATAATTTTTATTCTTTCTCTGCAGATCTGTTTGCAGAATTTAACCGCTTTTTTATTTCAGATTTCTCGCATCCGCCAGATTTTCGTTTTTTCAGTAAATTGGGATTGTTTCCGAAAATCAATTTCTCATTTCACTCCACTCCGTTACTGCTTCCTGACGCCAGTGATTTCCTTTTAAGCTTTAAGTTTTAACGTTTATTTATTAGTGTCACAAGTGAGGCTTGCATTAACACCTCAATGAAGTTACTGTGAAAATCCCCTAGTCGCCACACTCCGGCGCCTGTTCGGGTTGCACTGAGGGAGAATTTAGCATGGCCAATGAATTAACCAGCACGTCTTTCGGACTGTGGGAGGAAACCGGAGCCACCTGGAGGAAACCCACGCAGACACGGGGAGAACGTGCAAACTCCACAAAGACAGTGACCCAAGTCGGGAATCGAACCCAGGCCCCTGGCGCTGTGCTAACCACTGTGCCACCGTGTCTTTTATATAGCATGCGACCTACATCAGTGGTGGGAAACTTGCAACCCAGGGGCCACATTTTGCCCATCAAGGTTCTGAGGGCGGCCCACGAGACATTTTGTTGACTGTTGCCCATGCACAGGGTTGCCACATTGTGCTGAATTCCATCCGCGTGGTTCTTTACCCTACCGGTGAGACTGTCGTGATTCGCACATAAAGCAAGGACACGTGAAGTGGGGTGTGCGCAGGTTGCTCACAACATTGACTGCGAGAACTGTGCGCTCCCTCTGTGTCCAAACTTTTGTTTTTACCATTTGAAATTGATAGTTCTATTAATATATAAATGATTAAGCATTTCCTATAAGTCGTTATGAAATATTCAGCATGCATTAAATATATTCAATCTTATTCATGGGGACATGGTTAGTGAACAAGCCTGATTTCAATCTTGCGACGCACTGAGATGAAGGAGGGCCACTCATACCCAATTTTGACATAGTGTTTAATGCACGGCGGCACTGCTGCCTCACTGCGCCAGGGAGACGGGTTCGATTCCGGCCTCGGGTGACTGTCTGTGTGGAGTTTGCACGTTCTCCCCGTGTCGGTTTCCTCCGGTTTCCTCCCACACTCCAAAAATGTAGAGATTAGCTGGATTGGCCATGCTAAATATGCAGGGTTATGGGAATAGGGTTGAGAGAAGGACCTGGGTGAGACACTCTTTCGGAAAATCGGTACAGACTTGATGGGCCGGATGGCCTCTTTCTGCACTGTAGGGATTCTATGGTTCATATGTGAATACATCTCCCAACTTCAAATGGTAAAGACAAAAGAAATATTTAGACTTTAGACGCAGAGGGAGTCAATGTTGTTATCAATCAACTTGCACCTCACTTCACGTGCTCTTGTTTTATGTGCGTATCACTTTAGTTGTATCAGTAGGAAAAGTACTGTGGAGATGGAAATTGGTGCAGTGTGGCAACCCTATGTGTGGGCAACAGTCAACAAAATGTCTCGTGGGCCGCACATGGCCCCTGGGCTGCAGATTGCCCACCGCTGCTCTCGATCCCTTCCTGAGACAACACACAATCTTACAACAGCTACTGAGGCCAGACTTCCTCCCAGGTGAGACAAAAGGGGCCAAGGTCCCATTTCCAGCCAGTGGTAACGAGGATGCATTAGCTCCTGATTCTTTGGATGGTCGGGTGGGACACCCTACCAGGGGCAAAAATCCTGTCCTAAAGTTTGAGTCCCGAATGTTTTCTGAAATTTTAGGTGGCACTGCACCACCTGCCATCGTTCCAATGAGTCACCAAATTGCGGTCAGCTCTGTCAAGTCACCTGCAATGAAAAGACGCCACGGTACAATTTGAAAGCTGGCTGGGTGTTCCACCTAGTGGCCTACACAACATTTTCCCTTCACGTTACACAGACAGAGATTATCTGGCCAATTACCTAACCGCTTGTTTATGGGATCATGCTGTGCGCACATTGACCGACACACATCATAAAATTGACTGCAATTCAAAGAGTAATACATTGGCACGAAGACCCCGTGACATCCTGTGGAGATGATAAGCCACCATCTAAACACAAGTTCTATTTTTTTTTCTCACTCACATCATACATAGAATACTAAATAGATACCAATGTTCCTGTCACTTGTGAGAGCTAGTTCATTAAAGCCTCGATCGTGGTTTTGACATATTTGGGTGGGATTTTACTCCCTCGCTCATCCTAAAACCATAAAATTCCACCCAAGGTCAACGGACCTTTCCATGGTCCGCCCTTCGCCCGCTCCAAATCCCTTGGGCGGGCGGTAAAATTCCGCCCATTTGACTCCTACCAGTCAGCTGATCGGTGATTACGTAAAGCATGGAACACAATCCTTGTTCAGCATTTGATTTCATTATGGAGAGGAATGTCAAATATGACTCAGTTTAGCTTCACAATGTACGTCAGGATTGGGAAAGGACAGCCAGTGACGCAGTGGACATCTCTCCACAGCCCCCTCCAAACATTTGCCTTAACCCTAGTGGGAGGTGCTGGCATAGTGGTATTATCACCAGACCAGAAACCCAGGCTAATTCTCTGGTGGTTTCAAATCCCACCATGGCAGATGGTGAATTTGAATTAAAGGAAAAAAAATCTGGAATTAAAAGACTAATGTTGATTGTGAAACCATTTTTGGTTATTGTAAAAAACCATCTGGTTCACGAGTGCACAGTGGCACAGTGGTTAGCACTGCTGCCTCTCAGTGCCAGGGAGCTGGATTCAATTCCCGGCTTGGGTCACCATCTGTGTGGAGTCTGCACGTTCTCCCCGTGTCTGCATGGGTTTCCACCGGGTGAAACAAAGAACAATACAGCTCAGGAACAGGCCCTTCGGCCCTCCAAGCCCGCGCCGCTCCCTGGTCCAAATTAGACCATTCTTTTGTATCCCTCCATTCCCACTCCGTTCATGTGGCTATCTAGATAAGTCTTAAACGTTCCCACCACCTTGCCCGGCAGCGCATTCCAGGCCCCCACCATCCTCTGTGTAAAATACGTCCTTCTGATAAATACGTCCTTCTGTTTTAAACCTCCCTCCCCCTCACCTTGAACCTATGACCCCTCGTGAACGTCACCACCGACCTGGGGAAAAGCTTCCCACCGTTCACCCTATCTATACCTTTCATAATTTTATACACCTCTATTAGGTCTCCCCTCATCCTCCGTCTTTCCAGTGAGAACAACCCCAGTTTACCCAATCTCTCCTCATAACTAAGCCCCTCCATACCAGGCAACATCCTGGTAAACCTCCTCTGCACTCTCTCTAAAGCCTCTCCGGTTTCCTCCCTCAGTCCGAAAGACGTGCTGGTTAGGTGCATTAGCCGTGCTCTATTCTCCTTCAGTGTACCCAATCAGGCGCTGGAATGTGGTGACTCGGGGATTTTCCCTAGTTACTTCATTGCGGTGTTAATGTAAGCCTATTTGTAACACTAATAAATAAACTTTAAACTTTAATGTCCTTTAGGGAAGGAAATCTGCTGTCATGTGACTAGATGTGACTCCAGATCCACAGCAATGTTATGGCCCAGTGAGCCACTCGGTTCAAGGGCAATTAGGGGTGGACAATGAATGCTAGTCAGCGATGCCCACATCCCATGAATAAATGAAAAGAACAAAGGGAGCGTTTTGTTCAACCAGAATATTTTTTCTTCCCACTGTCCATTTTGAGGAACATTTGGAGGTATCCAGCCTTTTTTGGGCCTTTCCCTCCATTGAGTTAGACCATGCCTGACCTTTATATCAGCTGCATTTCTCTATCTTTGCTCCGTAACCCTCGGATACCCTTACCGGACATAACATTTATCCAGCACAGCCTTGGAAGCTCCAACTGAGCCCGCTGCCTGATCACCTCCACCCCCCGTGGCCACAGAATAATGGGAGCGAGAGTTCCAGATTTCTATGATGTGAAACAATGCTCCCTGGTTTTGTCCCTGAATGGATTGGCTCGAATGTTAAATTGATGTCCCCATTTTCTTTACTCCCCCTTCACCCCCCCCCAACACCCGAGAAAATATTTTTTCCATTATGACTGTCTTGGACAACACTGTGAGAGAGTATGGTTGTGCTATTTTGTACATATACCTCTAAGGGAGCGTGTCTTAAAATATTTCTTTTTATTCATGGGATGTGGACATCACGGGCTGGATCAGCAGTTATAGCCCATCCCTAATAGTCCTTGTACTGAGATTACTGAGAGGGCATATTAGAGTCAACCACGCTGCTGTGGGTCTGGAGTCATATGCAGGCCAGACCAGGTACAGACGGCAGATTTCCATCCTGAAAGGATGTTAGTGAACCAGATGGGTTTTTCTGACAATTGACAAAGGTTCCATGACTTCAAATGGATCCCAATTTCACCATCTGTCATGGTGGGATTCAAACCCGGGATTCGAACCCACTTGGGACTCTGAATTACTAATACCACTATGCCACTGTTAATCATTACTACAGGATGTGATGTATCAGCCCCATGACTTGCAGACAGTGTAGGGTAGAGATGAGAAAATGTGTAGCTTTCTGCTTGTAGTCATATATTCGATTAAAGAACTCACATTATTATTTCCCCGATCCTTGTGTACGACTGGTATGTTTATATTCCAAAGAAGAATGCCGCAATTACTGACACCATATGGACTGCAATGGTTCAAGAACGTGGCTCTCTGCCACCCTCTCAAGGACAATTAGTTGTGAGCTAAGGACTGGCTTTGTCCGTGACACCCACATCTCATGAACATTTGTTTAAATATATTTTTACCATTTTAAATACCTTGATTAGATCACCGGCCAATCTTCCATTCTCAAGGGAATACCAGAATAATTTGTGTCACACGTGGCTTGTCAGAATGTCAGAATTAAACCTAAACCTTCTCATTCAGAAACAAGAGTATTACACCCTCTGCGTAAAAACGTTCTTCCTCATGTCCCCTCTACAATTAATCTTTAATCCATTTTGCCTGGTTCTAGAATTCTCCGCCAAGGGAAACAACTTTATCCTTTCCACTCTATCTCTTCCCCTCAGAATTTTGTACATCTCTATCAAGTCACCCCCTCAGCCTTCTTTTTCCCAAGGAAAACATATACACATATATATAAATATACATGTTTAAAGGGATCAGTTTTACCACTATCAATACTGTACAAATATTGTCACATGCAATCTTTACAACCAGCAGAAAAATAGGTTAAAGGGCGGCACAGTGGTTAACACTGCTGCCTCACAGGGCCAAGGTTCAATTCCAGCCTTGGGTGACTGTCTGTGTGGAGTTTGCACATTCTCCCCGTGTCTGCGTGGGTTTCCACCGGGTGCTCCGGTTTCCCCCCACACACCAAAGATGTGCAGGCTCGGCGAACTGGCCATGCTGAATTGCCCCTTAGGGTGGGATTTTCCGGCCGCGCTCGTCCCAAGGTTGGAAAATCCTGCCCAAGGTCAACGGACCTTTGCATCGTTTCCTGCCTGCTATGATTCCCGGGGTGGGTGGGGTGGGAAAGTTCCGCCCTTAAGTGTCCGAAAGTTAGCTGAATTAGCCATGGTAAATGTGCGGAATCATGGGGTTGGGCCTGGTTCAGATGTTCTTTTGGAGAGCTGGTGCAGACTCGATGGGCTGAATGGCCTTCTTCTGCACTGAAGGAATTCTATGAAAAGGTATGCATCTTTTGGTATCAACCATAGTTGAACTGAATGCAATTTTGAAATGCTTTAAGTGCTATAATGTAGGGCAATGTAGCGACCATTTTTCACACAGTGAGTCCCATAAACAGCATCATGAAGGCTGAAAAGATAATCTGTTTTAATAATGTTGGATGAGGGATAAATATTGACCAGGACACTGAGAGGGGACTTCCCTTCTTCAAATGGAAACATGGAGGGAGGAGGGTGGTCTGAATTTCCAGGAGTTGCCAAGCGTAGGCACAGAAATGCTAAAATAGCACCACAGTCTGGCATGCTGGTCCTCCTGTTCTATCCTACCTCTAGAACATTCTCCCAGAGTTGAAATGGGGTTGCAGTGGGTGGCTAACTGGCCCTGCCAATTGCCACTTAAGGCCATTGACATGGCCGGCTGGGACTTTCCAGTTCACCTCCAGGTCCCTGGAGGTGGCAGGTGACAGTGCAGCTGCCAATGAGGCTTCCCCATAACAGACTGGGTAGTCAATTCTCCGGGCAGGCTTAGCATCCCTGCCTGCTTGCTTGGGTTCACTGTAGCCATGGGCCACTCTGTGGAAAGATTCCCCTACAATGGTGGCCCAGTTGTTGGATTTATTTTCTATTTTAAATTAAAAGAAGTTGAAGATGTTGCCTCGATTTCAGGATACCCTCTCCCTCTCATACCTACTGTGGAATCCTGCTGCCTTTTTCCAAGATGGAGGGCCTCCTATTGGAGTTCTGGCTTCAGGAACCCACCCACCATTCTTATTTGGACATCAAGCCCACCCTCTGGCTACTTGTTAGCAATTCGTGGAAAACCACCTATAAGTAACTGTTCCCACACATTGTGGGCCTTCAATCCCCCGATTGCGTTGGGGTTCATAGAATCATAGAATCATACAGTGCAGTGCCCATCGAGTCTGCACCGACCACAATCCCACCCAGGCCCTATTCCCATAACTCCATGCATTTACCCTAGCGAGTTCCCCCGACACTAGGGGCAACTTAGCATGGCCAAACTGTGCTAACCACCATGCGGCCGCACCAAAGGTTTTACATCAACCTCGGAAGATGGAGCCTCAGTTAAACAAATTATCCTAAAGAAAGCACCCCTGGCAGTGCAGCACTCTCTCAGTACCAGACTGAATGTTAACCTGTGCTCAGTACTTTTGTGTGGGGGAATTAAACCAAAACCTTCTCATTCAGAGACAAGAATATTACACCCTCTGCGTAAAAACATTCTTCCTCATGTCCCCTCTACAACTAATCTTTAATCTATTTTGCCTGGTTCTAGAATTCTCCGCCAAGGGAAACAACTTTATCCTTTCCACTCTATCTCTTCCCCTCAGAATTTTGTACATCTCTATCAAGTCACCCCCTCAGCCTTCTTTTTCCCCAAGGAAAATATATCCACATATATATAAATATCCATGTTTAAATGCTAATATTTCAGGGTAAAGCTCAATGTGTGAGACAAACACAAGGGTCATTTTTAAAATTCCTGTATCTTTGGCAAATGGCATTGGAACCTGTTCTGAAATTAAAGATTTCTTTGTGTAATTTTTGTCTTTGCTTACTCCATTGTAAAACATTGAAATCCACAGACGACCTCTTAGCAGATAGGAGAGAGTTCCTTAGCTTGCTCCCACTAGCGTCATTAATTATAATGCACTGATGTGTGCAGCAAGCATTACAAGTGTGCACAATCCCTGGAGATCCCTCGTCAGACAGCTTAGGTCAGCTCCTGGAGACAGCTGCCTTGATGTGGTGCGGGGCTGATACGCAAGATGCTGCCACAGCAGACAAGCATCCTCAATGACCTGCTGACTCATGTTGCACAGAACCTTTAAAGCCGCATCAGGGAAGCTGCCAGAACCCAACACAAAAATTGATTGCTTTATTTCAAGGGAAATAGCTTCGTGGCCCCAAATTTAAAATTCTCGTGTTTGCATTCACATTTCTCAGAAATCTCGCCTCCCAGTCTCTCCACCTTTTCTCTCGAACCTCTTCCAGACTTAAAACCCTCAGAGCACAAAACAACCTGCCTGAATCTCCCCCATGCCGATGCTATAGTGAAGAAAGCCCGCCAATGCCTCTACTTTCTCAGAAGATTAAGGAAATTTGGCATGACCGCTACGATTCTCACCAACTTTTACAGAAGCACCATAGAAAGCATTTTTTCTGGTTGTATCACAGCTTGGTATGGCTCCGGCTCTGACCGAGCACCGCAAGGAACTACAAAAGGTTGTGAATGTAGCCCAATCCATCAAGCAAACCAGCCCCCCATCCACTGACTCTGTCTACACTTCCCGCTGCCTCGGAAAAGCAGCCAGCATAATCAAGGACCCCACGCACCCTGGACATTCTCTCTTCCACCTTCTTCCGTAGGGAAAATGATATAAAAGTCTGAAGTCACGCACCAACCGACTCAAAAACAGTTTCTTCCCTGCTGCCATTAGACTTCTGAATGGACCAATCTTGCACTAAGTTGATCTTTCTCTACACCTTAGCTATGACTGTAACACTACATTCTGCATTCTCTCCTTTCCTTCTCTATGAACGGTATGCTTTTTCTACATAGAGCGCAAGAAATGATACTTTTCACTGTACAAGAATACATGTGACAATAATAAATCAAATCAAATCTGAGAAATCTGTTCCTCCAAATTTGGACCTTTTGTACAATTTCCTTAGATGGCCAAGTTTTCAGCTGCTAGTTCAGGCTTAGTTCTGGAATCTTCTGGGGCAGGATTTGTTTTTTATTTATTTGTGGGACATGGGCGTCGCTGGCTGGCCAGCATTTATTGCCCATCCCTAGTTGCCCTTGGAGGGCAGTTGAGAGTCAACCACATTGGAGTCACATGTCAGCCAGACCAGGTAAGGACAGCAGATTTCCTTCCCTAAAGGACATTAGTGAACCAGATGGATTTTTCCAACAATTGACAATGGTTTCATGGTCATCAGTAGATTCTTAATTGCAGATCATTTTTATGATCTGCAATTAAGCGGCACGGTAGCACAGTGGTTAGCACTGCTGCTTCACAGCTCCAGGGACCCGGGTTCGATTCCCGGCTTGGGTCACTGTCTGTGTGGAGTTTGCACATTCTCCTCGTGTCTGCGTGGGTTTCCTCTGGGTGCTCCGGTTTCCTCCCACATCCAAAGGTGTGTGGGTTAGGTTGGTTGGCCAGGTTAAAAATTGCCCCTTAGAGTCCTGAGATGCGTAGGTTAAAGGGATTAGCGGGTAAATATGTGGGGGTAGGACCTGGGTGGGATTGTGGTCGGTGCAGACCTGATGGGCCGAATGGCCTCCTTCTGCACTGTAGGGTTTCTATGATTCTATGATTGCATTCAAATTCCACTATCTGCCGTGGCGGGATTCGAACCTGGATCCCCGGGACGTTGGCTGAGTTTCTGGATTAATAGTTTAGCGGTAATACCACTTGGCCATTGCCTCCCCATTGCACACTCCCCACTGAAGGCAGGAAGAGGGGGGATTGATCCAGTGGCTGGCCTGGACCTAGTGGTCACTCCTCAAGGTGTCACTACCGTCAGGCTCCCCTCCTGCCATGGCCTCTCCAACCCTAGCTCTTCACCTAACTC
Source organism: Mustelus asterias (assembly GCF_964213995.1). Classification (NCBI taxonomy): domain Eukaryota; kingdom Metazoa; phylum Chordata; class Chondrichthyes; order Carcharhiniformes; family Triakidae; genus Mustelus; species Mustelus asterias. The sequence goes on from NC_135803.1 coordinate 13,070,385, forward strand.
ACTGAGGCCTACCAGAACCACCCAGGCATAAAGCCCAGGCACTTACAAACTCTCGATTGATGCCAAATGTCTCCTCACACCCAAATGCAGCAATTCATCAAAGATCCTGAGGCAGCATCTCCTAAACCCACGACCACTTCCATCTAGGACAAAGGCAACAGATACATGGGAACATCACCATCTGCAAGTTCCCCTCCAAGCCACTTACCGTCCTGACTTGGAAATATATCGCTGTTCCTTCGCAGTCATTGGGTCAAAATTCTGGAATTCCTTCCCGAACGGCATTATGAGTAAACCCACAGCACAAGGACTGCAGCGATTCAAGAAGGCAGCTCACCACAACCTTCTCAAGGGCAACTAGGGATGGGCAATAAACGCTGGCCAGCCAATGATGCCCATGGCCCATGAATGGATAAAAATACTAGTGACCAGTGATGCGATTGAACAGTTGATCTCTGATTGGCCAGCAGTGGTCTGTTTATTCCTGTTCCTGAGTCTCTTAATGGCCCACCCCCCACTGCTCGGAGGCTGGAGATGGCAGGGGTGGGGGGGGCATGGGAAGGGGTAGCGCATGGGATCCGTGACACCCGTAAACATTTCTCTGCTTTGCTCTCCTTCCTGACGTTGCCCCTTAACACTTACCTCTTTGACCATAAGGCGACAAGACCTAAGAGCAGAAGTTGGCCATTCGGCCCAGTGAGTCTGCTCTCCCACTCAGCGAGATCATAACTGATCTGATATAATAATCCACAACTCCGCTTTCCTGCCTTATCCCCATAAACCTTGATTCCCTTACTGATCAAAAATCTGTCTATGTCAGCCTTGAACCTACTTAATGACCCAACATTTCCAGACCTCTGTGGTAAAGAATTCCACTGATTCACTACCCACTGAGAGAAGAAATTCCTCTTCACCTCTGTCCTAAATGGGTGATCCCTTAGTCTGAGATTATGCCCCCTGGTCAGACTCTCCCACAAGAGGAAGCAATCTCTCAGCATCCACCCCTGTCAACCCTCCTGAGAATCCTATGTGTCTCAATAAGGTCACGTCTCATTCTTCTAAACTCCAGTGAGTACAGGCCCAACCTACTCAACCTCTCCTCATAAGAAAGTCCCTCCAATACGCAGGTTCAACCTAATGAACCTTCTCTGGACTGCCCCCAATACCAGTATATCTTTACTTATATTAGGGGACAAAAACTATTCCCAGTATTCTAGTTGTGATCTAACAAGTTCCATTGCATAGTTTTAGCAAGACTTCCCCATTTTTATACTCCATTCCCTTTGAAATAAAGACTAACATTCCATTTGCTTTCCCAACTACTGGCTGAACTTGCATGCTAACTTTTTGTGATTTATGCACAAGGACCTCCAAGTCCCTCTGTGCTGCAGCTTTCTGCAGTCTTTCTCCACTTAAATAATACTCAGCTCCTTTATTCTTCTTAACAAAGTACATAACTACACATTTTCCTCCATTGTATTCCATCTGCCAAGGCTTTGCCCACTCGCTTAGTCTGTCTATATCACTCTGTAGACTCTTTATGGCCCCAGCGCTGATCCCTGTGGCATTCGCTAGTTACAGGTTGCCACACTGATAACGCCCTGATAATGCCAATCCTCTATCCATGCTAATATACCATGGGCTCTTGACTTACCAGGTAGCCTTTTGCGTGGTACCTTATCAAGCGCTTTTTGGAAATCCAAATTTATTACAACTACTGGTTCCCCTATATTTATTCTGCTTGCTACCAGCTCAAAGAATTCTAATAAATTTGTCAGGCATGAAGCCAATCTGACTGTGTTTGACTATATTATGTATTTCTAAATGCTCGGCTGTTAGATCCTTCATAATGCTCCACTATTTTCCTAATGACAGAACATTGGTCAGAACATTGAATGCAGAAGTTGGGACGTCTTGTTAAAGTTGTACAAGACCTTGGTGAGGCCACACTTGGAATACTGTGTACAATTCTGGTCACCCTATTATAGAAAGGATATTATTAAACTAGAAGGAGTGCAGAAAAGATTTACTAGGATGCTACCGGGACTTAATGGTTTGAGTTATAAGAAGAGGCTGGATAGACTGGGACTTTTTTCCCTGCAGCGTAGGAGGTTTAGGGGTGATCTTATAGAGGTCTATAAAATAATGAGAGGCATTGATCTGCTAGATAATCAACATCTTTTTCCAAAAGTAGGGGAGTGTAAAATTAGAGGGCAAAGGTTTAAGGTGAGAGGGGAGAGGTACATAAGGGTCCAGAGGGGCAATTGTTTCACACATAGGGTGGTGAGTGTCTGGAACAAACTGCCAGAGGTAGTAGTAGAGGCGGGTACAATTTTATCTTTTAAAAAGCATTTAGACAGTTACATGGGTAAGATGGGTATAGAGGGATGTGGGCCAAATGCGTGCAATTGGGACTAGCTTAGTGGTTAAAAAACAGAGCAACATGGACAAGTTGGGCCAAAGGGCCTGATTCCATGCTGTAAATCTCTATGACTCTATGACTCTATGACAGGTGGTGAGATAACTGGCTGGTAGTTATCTGTTTTTTTTAAATCTTCCTCTCTTTTTGAATAAGAGTGTTACATTGGCTTTTTTTGAATCCTCTGAGACTCTTCCAGAATTTCAGGCTGCTTGGAAGATTACTACCAGTACGTACACTATCGCTGTTATGCAATCCATCAGGTCCCAGGGACTTATCGGCAATCAGGCCCATTGATTTCCTTGGTACTTTTCCTCTCGTGACAATTATTGCATTTATTTCCTGCCTCAGACCCCAACCCCCTCATTTATCCCTTGATTATGTAGTATTTGTAGAATGCAATTAATGTCTTCCTATGTGATAACTGACTCAAAACCATTTCTTGTTTCCCCATTGCTATTTCCCCAGTTTCGTTCTCTAAGGCCGCACTGTTAATTTTAATATATTTAAAGAAGTTCTTACTGTCCATTTTTATTTTACTTGCTAGTTTATTCTCAGAGTTTATCTTCTCCTTCTTTATTATTTTCTGGTCATATTTTGTTGGTTTTTAAAACTTTCCCAATCCTCTGGTTTAGAACTAATCCTTGTCATGTTGTATGCATTTTTTCTTTCAGTTTAATACTATTTCTAACTTCTTTGGTTAACCATGGTTGATTTATCACCTTCCTGGAATCCTTCTTCCTCACTGGGCTATATCTTAGTTATGAGAGATTAACTATTTTTATAAACATTGCTGATCTACTTTTCCACTTAACTCCTTTCCCAGTCCACTCCAGCTAACTCTGCCCTCATTCCTTCGTAATTATCCTTATTTAACTTTAACACAGTTGTTTCTGACGGAAGTTTCTCATTTCAAGCATAGTGCTATATTCTACCATGTTATGGTCACTGTTTCCAAGGCATCTTTTATTCTGAGATCGTTAATTAATCCTGCCTCATTACACATTACCAGATCCAAAATAGCCTGATCTCTGGTTGGATCCACAACATATTGCTCTAGGAAACTGTCCACATATATTCTATGAATTCTTCCTCACGGTTACCTCTGCCAAATTCATTTTCCTAATCCACCTGAGGATTAAAGTCACCCATGGTTCATGTACTGCCCTTTATTTCACACGCCCTCATTATCTCCTGATTTATTCTCTAGTCCACAGTATATGGGGTCCATAGACTACTCCCACTTGTGTCTTCTTCCCCTTGTTATTTCTTACCTTTACCCATATAGATTCACATCTTCCAATCCAAGATAATTTCTTGCTATTGTACTTATTCCATCTCATACTAACAAAGATAACCCACTGCATTTTACTTCCTGTCTGTCCTTACGTAAAATCACCTACCTCTCAATATTTAGTTTCCAACTTTGATTTCCTTGTAACCACATCTCTGTAATGGCTACAAGATCATACCCATCAATCTCAATTTGTGCCATTAACTCTTTATTTTGTGCCAAATATTACATGCATTTAAATAAAGGGCCATTAATTTTGCCTTTTTGCCATGTTTTTCCCCTTTGACCTGATTAGCTGTTTTGTTTTGTACACTCTGTCCCTTCTTATCACACTCTGGGTATCATTACCTAAACAGTAGCCTTGCAATGTTGCCATATCCTTTTCCTTTGTAAGCTTGCTCCAGAACCATCCCCCTTCGATTGAGTTTAAAGCCCTCTTTACTTCCCTGATTATGTGGTTGGCAAGATCACTGTTCCCAGCACAGTTTAGATGTAGGCCGTCCCAAAAATAAAGCCCCACTTTCCCCAGCACTGACGCCAAAGCCCCACAAACTGGAACCCATTTCTCCCGCACCAGTCTTTGAGCCACTGATACATCCCTCTAATTTTATGTACCTTATGACAATTTGCGCACGGCTCAGGTAATAATCCAAAGATTATAACTTTGGAGGCTCTGTTGTTTAATCTAATGCCTAGCTTCTCAAACTCTCTATGCAGAACCTTTTTCCTCATTCTACCTGTGTCATTGGTACCTACATGGGCCATGAAAAGGTATCCTTCCCCTCCCACTGCATGTTCCTCTCCACCTCGGAGCAGATATGCTGAACCCTGGCACCAGGCAAGCAACACAGCCGCCTGGACTCTGGCTCTTTGCTGCAGAGACCAGTGTCAATCCCCCTTCAATCTACTGTCCCTTACTACCTCTATTTACTTATGTGCTTCCCCCAATTGAATGGCTTCCTGTACCACAGTGTCATAGTCAGTCAAATCATCCACCCTGCAGCCCCCACCCTCATCCAAGCAAGCTCAGAGAGCCTCAAGCCTTTTGGCCAATTGCAGAAACTGACCGTACTGTACTCCTGTCATCTCTGTCACCTTACCTGCCTCACCTGTAGTCACATACTCCTGGCCCTGACCACTCCCCAAACCAGAAGACCCTATCCCAAGGGGTGTGACCAGCTTCTGAAACAAAGCATCCAGGTAACTCTCTCCCTCCCTGATGTGGCGCAGTGTCTGCAGCTCAGCCTCCAGTTCAATAAGGCTCAATGTTACGGTGTCTGCAGCTCAGCCTCCAGCTCAATAAAGTTCAATGTTACAGTGTCTGCAGCTCAGCCTCCAGTTCAATAAGACTCAATGTTACAGTGTCTGCAGCTCAGCCTCCAGCTCAATAACGCTTAATGTCGCAGTATCTGCAGCTCAGCCTCCAGCTCATTGACTCTGAGCCGAAGCTCCTCAAGCCACAAGCACTTACTGCAGATGTGTTTGCCCTAGATCACAAAGATATCCAGGAGCTCCCACATGCTGCATCCTCAACACATCAGCTGTCCTGCCCTGCCTAATATGTTTTAAATAATTAATTAATAATTTTTTGCAGTGCTTTTTATATAGTTTCAACTTACAAAAGAACAGATCCTATCCTATTTTAAATCTTAGGAATGGAATTAACCTTAAACACTATGTACCAAATAGATAGTTACTTCTACAGCAGGACAAGACCACTTCTGAAGAGCTAATAGGATCAAAGGGGAAAAGTGGTAAAAAAGCAAAATTAATGGCCCTTTACTTACATGTAATTCAGAAGAGAAAAGGTTAGGAATCAGAAAGTAAGAGCAGACTGAATTCCCCTCTGCACCAAATTCCTTCTTCGACCTAGATTCCCAAATATTCTCACACGGACTGTGTCTCACTCAGGATGAGGTTTCTCTCACCACGCATTTGCCACTTCCTGATTGTATGTTTGAAACTGCCCCTTTTTAAACTAGAACTGAGATGAGTCACTCTCTAGTTTAACTACCTGCTAATCAATACCTATGCGGCACGGTGGCACAGTGGTTAGCACTGCTACCTCACAGCACCAGGGACCTGGGTTCAATTCCCAACTTGGGTCGCTGTCTGTGTGGAGTTTGCACATTCTCCCTGTGTCTGTGTGGGTTTCCTCCAGGTGCTCCGGTTTCCTCCCGCAGTCCGAAAGACGTGCTGGTTAGGTGCATTGGCCGCGCTAAATTCTCCCTCAGTGTAACCCGAACAGACGCTGGAGTGTGGCAACTAGGTGATTTTCACAGTAACTTCATTGCAGTGTTAATGTAAGCCTACTTGTGACTAATTAATAAATAAATGATTGACAGTTAACTGTCACGCAGTCAGCTAACTTTTTAACTCGGCCACTTAACTTAAGGCCAGTTAAATTCCCACTTTGATCATATTTCCCAAATATACTCACTCGGACTGTGTCTCACTCAGGATGCGCTCTCTCCCATTGCTCATGCGTCCAATTAGTAAGATTTTGGTCACCTATTTTTGGTCTTACCATCTCCCTACCAAACTTGATGTCAAAGCTCATTCAATAACACTCCTATAAATAATATATATCAGCCATGATTGAATGGCAGATCAAGCTCGATTGGCCGAGTGGCCTAATTCTGCTCCTCTGTTGTATGGTCTTATGATCTTATAAAAGGCCTTGGAACTTTTCAGTCCACTTGAACTGCTATATAATTACAGGCTGCTGTTGATAGGATATGTATTTTGTGTTGACATTGGCTCATCCAAATGACTCAGGGGTTGTTCTATGTTGGTCACAAAGAGCCGAGGTTTGAAATGTTGCTGTAACGGTATAATTAACCCTAACAGGCCAGGATTAAAGAATGAATAATCAGTAAGATGCCTACTTCTAACTGCTCTCCACCAACTCCTGCCTGATGTAGACTGAGGAAAGAATCCAGAAGGGATTTTCCCGCCACGCTCGCTCCAAGGCTGGAAATTCCCGCCCGAGGTCAACAGACCTCTACATGGTCAAGTATTCTGTCCTGCCCATTGCGATTCCCGTGGTGGATGGGACAGAAAAATTCCGCCCTAAAAATCAAGGTATGCTTACTGCCTCAGAGTGTCAACAGTAAGCATACTCACACTGCCTCACAGCGCCAGGGACCCGGGTTCGATTCCCGGCTTGCGTCAATGTCTGTGTGGAGTTTGCACATGCTCCCCGTGTCTGCGTGGGTTTTCACCGGGTGCTCCGGTTTCTGAAAGATGTTCTGGTTAGGTACATTGAACCGAACAGGCACTGGAGTGTGGCAACTAAGGGGTTTTCACAGTAATTTCATTGCAGTATTAATGTAAGTCTACTTGTGATTAATAAATAAACTTTAAACAGGACTTGGATAATGTATCAGAGGATGACCGAAATTGAATATTGTCAAAGGTTTCAGGAAGGGAATGGTTCGATGAGAAACAGATTAGGCTGCTGAAGTGCTCATTCACTTTGTGCACTGGGCCATCATTCAGCCGAGTAATTTGCTGGAAAACAGATGCTCGCTGATCTCAGAGTATATTTTGTTGAATTAAAACTTTAATTCTTTTCAAATAAATAAAGGCCAGAATGTTGCGTTATCTCGGGGTTTTAGGCAGGGTGGGGGGGGGAGGATGGAGTTGAAGGAACGGGATTCCCTCAACCACACATCGATTCCTCGCTGGGCCAGACGGGAAGCCCATTCTTGCCCCAGTTCAGGCCGATAAGTGACCAATTATTGGCCAATAAAAAGGACCGTTTCCCACACAGCCTCAATCTTTCGGCTGGCGGGAGGATTGAACTCACATGGGGGAAGGCTGAAAATGAACACAGTTAGGTCCTGGGCAGGAAGGGGGGGAATGACTTCTATCAGAAGCCCCATCTGGGTCTCAGGGGAAAGGCCAGGGGGGTAGAGGAGGGAGGTCCAAAGGCCACCAGATATTAAAGGGGGTGAGGGCAAGAGGCATGGGCCCTTAAGGTCTGGAGGCCTCCGGACCTCTCTCCTCTACCTCTGTCCTCTCCCCTGGGACCCTGATTGCCCAAGTCTTCCCTACCCTTCACTCAGCACTCAGCCTTTTAACCTATCTGGGCTTCAGTTGCCCAGATGTAGGCCAGAATTCACCGGCCATTCATGCCAGAAAATTCAGGCCTAAATCTGTGCCCATGCAGTGAGGATCTGGCCTGGTTCTTTAGATCAGTTGGTAAAAGGCTCACCCCTCTGCCCATTAACGTATTTGAGGCAGGGTGCTTCCTTTGCTGGGCTGGGTCTCTTCCATCTGAGTCTCCTGGTCTCTCTGGCTCACTGGCTGACAGCTCTCAAAATGTGCATTCATAAATGTGCATCATCACAAGCAGGTTTCTGTCAGCTAACCATAGTATCTGTTTTCCAATTTGGGCACAAATGGTCCCTGATGACGGGAGAATTGAAACACAATAGGGTTTGAGATTCAGCCATTTGCTTCTCCTTGTGAATGAGTTGGCTTTTCCTCACCAACCTTCTACGAAATTCTATTCTGCAGAAGAAGGTCTGGCCATCTCTCCTGCTCTCTTGCCCCTGCAGGGAAGAGTAATCTGTGGCTGGTAGTGTACCAGTGAAGGTGTATCCCTTTACAGGCCCAGCTTGGTCCTTCTCCAGAGTCCCCTCTTGGAGTTGTACTGATCTTGTAGCCGGTTTTCATGCGGATCCACTGTGGAATCGGCCGGTTCTGCTTCATCTTCTCAGCGAGGAATTGCTTCATCCTGAAGGTTTTGTGGGATGGCATGGCCACACGTCCACTCCGGCAGGAGAGATTCATTCCTCCGGTGGGGAGGAGGGATCGCCCGCAGAGTGGCAGCGGACCCCCCTGCCCCCTCCCTCTCCACCGATCGGCCACAGACTGGCAGCGGATCCCCCCCACCGCGACCGGAGGATGATCTGGGTCCCACCTCCCCCCCTCCTCCCACCCCTCCCCCCCCCCCCCCCCCCCCCCCGCCGACCAGAGGATGATCTGGGTCCCACCCCACCCCCCCTCCCACCGCACCCCCCCCCCCCCCCCCAACCAGAGGATGACCTGGCTCAGAGAGCCATTGAGGCTCTGACCCCGCTCTTCGGAAGCTGCAGCGATGACTTCAGACTTTTATTTTGCAGGTCGCTAAAAGCGCGGATGCAGAACGGGCCAGAAGACGGTAAAGTGGGATTTGGCGGTAGAGTTGGGCGCGCGCTTCATTAAGTCGATTTAAATGCATGCAAATTCATTTAAATCGTCGGGCCACCCGATTTGGGCGTGGGCCAGACCCGCGCCCGAATCAGGTGTCGGTAAAGCCGCGATCTGCTCAAAATCGGGTGCAGATTGCGGTATAGGCCCAACGGCCAACTTTACCGCGATTTCGCGCCCAAAAACGGGCGCAAAGTTTTGGTAAAACCGGGCCCTATAGTTAGAAAGCCCACCAATGCCTCTACTTTCTCACGAGGCTGAGGAAATTCGGCATTTCCGTTATGACTCTCACCAACTTTTACAGATGCACCATAGAAAGCATCCTTTCCGGATGCATCACATTGCTATGGCTCCTGCTCTGCCCAAGACCGCAAGAAACTACAAAAGATTGTGATCATAGTCCAGTCCATCACACAAACCAACCTCCCATCCATTAACTCTGTCTACACTTCCCACTGCCTCGAAAAAGCAGCCAGCATAATCAAGGACTCCACGTACCCCGGACATTCTCTCTTCCACCTTCTTCCATTGGGAAAGAGAGACAAAAGTCTGAGGACACGTACCAACCAACTCAAGAACAGCTTCTTCCTTGCTGCCATCAGAAGTTTGAGCGGATCTACCATATATTAAATTGATCTTTCTCTACACCCTAGCTGTAGCTGCAGTACTACATTCTACACCATCTCCTTCCCTTCTACCTGATGTACTCTATGAACAGTATGCATTTTCTGTATAGCGCGCAAGAAACAATACTTTTCACTGTATCCCAATACATGTGACAATGATAAATCAAATCAAATCAAATGATGGCAGACAAGAGGTCATCTGACCTCAGTATCAGTGTCAGCCTGGACTTTGTACTCTTGAGTGGGAGCTGAACTATCTAGCGTTTGACTCAGAAATGAAAGCACTCTGAGTCATACCTGAAAGAGAACACTGATCATTTAATTCACAATCATTTTGCTACAACTTGATGGTGTTAGTTGAAGAGGATAACGTCGGAAAGAATAATAATTGTCCTCTTAACAAAGAGTGGAACATGGCGAAGACAACCAGAGGTACAAAGTTAAAATTGGAAATAAAAATGTTCAGAGAATTCTGGATATGTAACTGGATACAAACATTGAATATAAATAGCTATAATCGCTTTGAGGACTCGATGTAATGGGAAAAGCAAACAGCAATCTAAAACACAATTGATTTTTTCTCTCTTGTAAACATGTTTAAGAGGCAACAGGAACAACGCAACATTATTTGCTCTTAAATAGAAAATGATCTCATTGTGACATGAGGGTTGGCTCTTAACAACACTTAACTCCGTTTGAAGAATATTTGGCAGGGATCAGAGCCAGGAAATCGCCATTAGGCCAAGGAAAAATTTAACGTGTAGTAACTGGATCCAACACCAAACAACGACATGTCATTGTTACATGTCTTTGCTCCAACAAGAAGGTTCTAATTAGATTGGTTCTTTATATTTAGACTTGTTATAGTTGGGAGTGTTGTGTGCCAATTTGGTCACCCACTCTGAGGGAATTATACCTTAATGATGGGCACTAACTGTGCGAGTTATGATATTCTTATTTTCTCATCAAATCTGCTTACATCCAGATACATCATTGGATGATCCATCAAATTGTAGATGGTATTCTCAGCACTTGCACCCCGTTCCGAACACATGGGACCTTTTTAGTGACCAGTCCCCATGCAGGACAGCCGTCGATAATGACCATCGAAGTCTTTGAAATTGCAAATGATTAATCAATGCCTTATCCAATCCAAAATGGTCCAATAAGCGCACATGCCCCAAGCTTATCTAGTGGCTTCTTGTGTGACATTTTGCAGAAGGCATTTCAATCATAGGAACAACAATGTTGATGGTGCTATCATTCAACAACCTTGTAATTCCAGCCACAAATTCCACCAGGTCAGTGGGACGTGTGAGCATCCTTCCAAATCCACCTGCGCGAATGTGTTCTCTCTCACAATGGCGTCACAGTGTGTGTGTCATGAGTCCTCAATCAGCTTGCCCATAAATGAAGTACGGACAGGCATTTTGTGTTCTGGCTTATTGCCTGCTTTAAGTATCAGTGCCGCATTGGCTCTTCTCCAGACCATGGGAACAATTCTGGAATCTAAGGAGCTTGGTGATGTACAAGTGGCTCAGAGAGCATGTCTTTGAGGCATAGAATGTTGAACAATGCGGTAGTTTTTAAATTTAGACGCAGGGAGAATGTGCAAACTCCACACAGCCAGTCACCTGAGGCTGGAATTGAACCCAGGCCCCTGGCACTGTGAGGCAACAATGCTAACCACTGTGCCACCGTGCCGTCTCGTGGCTCATAGAGCACAGTTCTTGGCTGGACTTCTCCAGTTTCAAACGCCCCACTTCTGCTGTCAGCGAGAACGGAGAATTTGGTGCTCAGCCGAATCTCCGTTCACTGTCATGGGACTGGAGAATGCCAAGTCATTGAATCATAGAACAATAGAATCATAGAATAGAATCATTGGGCAGGAATTTATGGCCTCACTCGTCCCGAAACTTCAAAGTCCTGCCTGTGGTCAACGGGCCTTTCTATGTTCCGCTCCTCGCCTGCTCCGATTTCTGTGGTGGGTGGGGTGGTAAAATACCGGCCATAGAATTCCTACAGTGTAGAAAGAGGCCATTCGGCCCACCATGCCTGCACTGAGAGCAATCTTAACCAGGCCCTATCCCCACAACCCTATATACCATCCCCCTGACACTAAGAGGCAATTTAGCATGTCCAATCAACCTAACCCGCATATCTTTGGAGTGTGGGAAGAAACCAGAGCACCCGGAGGAAACCCACACAGACACAAGGAGAATCTTTTTGAATGGCGGGGCAGGCTCCAGGGTCTAGATGGCCTACTCCTGCTCCTATTTCTTATGTTCTTATGCAAACCCCACACTGAGTTACCCGGGACCGGAATTGAACCCAGGTCCTTGGCACTGTGAGGCAGCAGTGTTAACACCTGTGCCACTGTACTGCCCAACTGCGGGTGAAGTTGAAGGATGCCAGCCAGGGGCGAGGTCGGAGAATTCCGGCCCTCATTTCTTTTATTCTTTCTTTCATGAGATGAAGGTGCCGCTGGTTGGGCCAGCATTTGTTGCCCTCCCCTAATTGCCCTTGAACTGAGGGGCTTGCTCTGTCATTCCAGAGAACAATTGAGAGTCAACCACATTGCTGTGGCTCTGGTAGGCGAGACCAGGTAAGGATGGCAGATTTCCTTCCCTAAAGAGTACTCGTGATGGGTTTTTACAACAATTGATGAGGCTGTTTTTATTTTTCAAGTTTATTAACTGAATTCAAATTCTATTAGCTGCGGTGGTGGGATTTGAACTCATGTCTCAAGAGCAATACTCTGGCCCTCTGGATTAGTAATCCAGTGACAATAGTACAATGCCACCATCTATTATCCTCAAGGTCAGGAACTCAATCAGTTTTGAGAATAAGGACTCTGCGTGCACTTTCCTTCCAAAACATTGGACACTAAAACCACTTTACACACCCTATAATGACCCTGACTAACTGGGTGTTAATCAAACATTACCAGTTTGTATGGTTCAGTTGCAGTGGGTGGTCCACTTTGGAACCAAGAAAGGACCCTAGTGGTTTACACATTTTAAACTCAGGTGGTTATCATGACTAGCTATAACAACATTGGATGAACTTTTATTACAGGTTTTACACAGATTCCCTCCAGGGCAGAAAGAGGCCATTCAGCCCATCGTGTCTGCACCGACCCACCTTTTCTGTTAGCTCACCCAAGCCCTATTCCCGTAACCTTCTACATTTACCCCGCTAACCCCCCCAAACTACACATCTTGGGACACAAAAGGGCAATTTAGCATGGCCAATCCACCTTAACTCTACATCTTTTTGGACAGTGGGAGGAAACAGGAGCACCCGGAGGAAACCCACGCAGACACGGGGAGAACATGCAAACTCCACACAGATACGTGAGCGGCACAGTGGCACAATGGTTAGCACTGCTGCCTCACAGCACCTAGTTTCAATTCTTGACTTGGGTCACTGTCTGTGTGGAGTTTGCACGTTCTCCCCGTGTCTGTGTGGGTTTCCTCCGGGTGCTCCCGTTTCCTCCCACAGTCCAAAGATATGCGGGTTAGGTGGATTGGCCATGCTAAATTGCTCCTTAGTGTTAGGGGGACAAGGTAGGATAAATGTGTGGGGTTGCGGGAATAGGACCTGGGTGGGATTGTGGTCAGAGCAGACTCGATGGGCTGAATGGCCTCCTATATCTAGCTGCCTTTTGAATACATTCAATGTTTTGGCATCAACTACTTCCTGTGGTAATGAATTCCACTCAACTACTTCCTGTGGTAATAAATTCCATACAGGTTTCTCTCTGTTCCTTCACCCCCTTTAAAATTCTACCCCTGGCTTCATATTACTTTATCTCATTCTTCCCACCAAAATATATCTCTTCACATTTCTCAGCAATAAATTTTATTGGTCAATGGTCCACCTGTCTGTTTCCATTCCCCAGAACTTTATTATCCTCCTCCTCACAGTTCACAATTAAACCAAGTTTTGTGCCATCCGCAAATTTTAAAATTGTGCCCTGTGCACCCAATATATCAAGAAAAGCAATGGTCCTGGACCTCTGGGGACACTGGTTTGGAGCCAGTTTGTAATGTTGATGCTGCAGAAGGAATTCTTCAGTTGTCGGCAATAAAATAAAACTTACTCCAACTTAGAAGTCAAAGAAAAAGGTTTAATAAAGAAACTTCATTACTCCAACAGCTGAGGCCTCACGCGAGGCCATTCCAAGCTTCCCACAGCTCCCAACAGGTCCATATGATCTGAAGCATATTTTTACTACCCAACATCTAATGAAATGATAGCATACCAAATATTACCAGCATGGGTCTTCTACCAACTTCTCAGAAGGTGACCGCAAAATATTTCTGGTGAGATAGGTTTGACCATAAAGGAAGAAACTGGTTTATTTTACATGAATAAATGAATTGACAAAAAACTATAACAACTATTTGTCACCAAAATACAGCTCTTTCTTCATTATAGTTAACAATGCCAGAACTCACTGGTGTTCTTTACCTTTCTCTTACAAGCTGTACTCATTTAAACATCAATCTGGAGTCGCATTAATGTTTCCAACTGTCCATCATCCAGTGATTTTTAAATTCTAATGTTAAAAAAACGCTTCAACTTTGTTAAAATGACCTTTACCTTCGAACTCATATCAATTTATAATATAAAACAAAGGAACATCCTTCCTTGGCTAATTGGATAACCCTCTCCGGTAGATGAATAGAATAGTGTCATGTTAACACTGTTATTGGGTGTTACTGGTCTACCAATTCAGAGTGGTAAACTAATAGGACAGCTGGAACACGAATTTAAATCTTACTATTCAGCTTGAAAAGAAATAATACAAAAACTTTGGGAAATAGAGTCATGGAGTAATACAGCACGAAAACAGGCCCATCGGCCCACCCAGTCCATGCCAACCATGATGCCCTCCCAGCTAGTCCCAATTGCCCGCATTTGGCCCATATCCCTCTAATCCTTTCCCATCCATGTACTTATCCAAATGTTTTTTAAATGTTGCTATTGTACCTGCCTCAACCTCTTTTTCTGGCAGCTCATTCCATCATAATCCATTGTAAATTCAATCTAACTTCTCCATATCAATGTTATGAAGTAAACCTCACTGAGAGTGTTCCGGAAAGAGGTAGATTGCTGTAAAAAATCAAACTGGTTCACAATTGGCCTGTCAAAGAGGAACCCTGCTTTTATTTTTACCTAGGCTGGGGTCTTCCGGTTCTGCCGAAGTCACCAGATGTTTGAATGGCTTGCAGCATCCACCACGGGGTAATCTGTCAGAAAACAGGACAGGGCCAAGCCTGGTTTATATGTGTTCCAATCCCACACCACTGGAATTTTCTCTTAACTACATACTGAAATAGACTAGCAACCCATTGATTTGAATCACTTTAAAAGACCATAAGACCAGAAGAAGTAAGAGCAGAAGTAGGCCATTTGGCCCATCATGCTTACTCTGCTATTTAATGAGATCATCATTGATCTCATATCATAATCCTCAACTCCAGTTTCCCGCCTTATCCCCATAATCCTTGATTCCCTTACTGATTGAAAATCTGTCTGTCTCAGCCTTGAACGTACTTAACGATCCAGCCTGTACAGCCCTCTGCGATAAATAATTCCACAGTTTCACTCCGCTCTGAGAAAAGAAATTCCTCCTCATCTCTGTTTTAAATGGACAACCTCTTACTCTAAGATTATGCTCTCTGGTCACAGATTCTTCCAGAAGTGGAAACAACCTCTCAGCACCAATCCAGGCGAACCTCCTGAGGATATGTCTCAATAAGGTCTCCTCTCATTCTTCTAAACACCAGTGAGTACAGGACCAACCTACTCAACCTCTCCTCATGTGAAAATCTGTCCATACGTGGGATCGACCTAGTGAACCTTCTCTGGATTGTCCAGTGCCAATATATCTTTCCTTCGATAAAGGGACCAAATCTGTTCACAGCATTCAAGGTGCAGTATAAATAGTGCCTTCTATTGTTTGAGCAAGCCTTCCCTGTTTTTATACTCACAAACTCCAGTATTATTTTAAAACTTTGGAAAAGGTTTAAAATAATACTGGATGGGCAGCACGGTAGCACAGTGGTTAGCACTGCTGCTTCACAGCACCAGGGACCTGGGTTCGATTCCCGGCTTGGGTCACTGTCTGTGTGGAGTTTGCACATTCTCCTCATGTCTGCGTGGGTTTCCTCCGGGTGCTCCGGTTTCCTCTCACAGTCCAAAGGTGTGCGGGTTGGGTTGATTGGCCATGCTAAAATTGCCCCTTAGTGTCCTGAGATGCGTAGGTTAGAGGGATTAGTGGGGAAATGTGTAGGGATGTGGGAATAGGGTCTGGGTGGGATTGTGGTAGGTGCGGACTCGATGGGCCAAATGGCCTCTTTCTGCACTGTAGGGTTTCTATGATTCTATGAAAATGCAATGTTTTGTACACAGAAACTAGCTGAGTCTTGGTAAAGTAAGACCAGTTCAAGCTAATATCCTTAATTAACTCATTCAACTTCTATCCCCCTACTTAGACACCTGGAAGAGACAATAGTTGCAGTTAAATGTTCAGCGCAAATCCAAACAAATTTGGAAAGAACCACCATCATCCGATCAGTGCAACGTGGATAGTCAATATTACTGGCCTTTCAAGTAACAATTGCATGCTGAGAATGAATATTTTAAAAAGCTACTCATTTGAATATGAAAGTAAATCAAAGGCTAGATTTTGAACCTGTCACTTCAGTCTAAAACCCTTATTGTGCATATATATTTATACAATAAAGGTTTTAGACTGAAGTGACAGGTTCAAAATCTAGCCTTTGATAGCTTTCTTTATATATATAAACAGTATATACATATATATATGTATACAAACTTTAGAGTGTATTAGCCTCCAGTTATTGGAACTGTGACTCCCCTTCTCTTTGAAGTGCTCACGTTGGATCTTTAAATTCATTCCAAAATGGCAAGTGTCTTACACAAAACACAAACGAAGGAGATGGTCATTGATTTCAGGAAACACAGTGGAGGAAGTCCCCCTGTTAATGGGAATGAAGTGGATATGGTCGAGAGCTACAGGTTTCCAGGTGTTCAGATCACCAACCATCTGTCTGGTCCCTCCACGCAGATGCTATAGTTAAGAAAGCCCACCAATGCCTCTACTTTCTCAGAAGGCTAAGGAAATTTGGCATGTCCGCTATGATTCTCACCAATTTGTACAGATGTACCATAGAAAGCATTCTTTCTGGTCGTATCACAGCTCGGTATGGCTCCTGCTCTGACCCAAGACTGCAAGGAACTACAAAGGGTCGTGGATGTAGCCCAGTCCATTACACAAACCAGCCTCCCATCAATTGACACTGTCTACAGTTCTCGCTGCCTCAAAAAAACAGCCAGCACAATAAAGGAACCCCACACATCCCAGACGTTCTCTCTTCCACCTCCTTCCGTCAGGAAAAAGATACAAAAGTCTGAGGTCACGTACCAACCGACTCAAGACTTCCCTGCTGCTGTCAGACTTTTGAATGGACCTACCATATATTAAACTGATCTTTCTCTACACCCTAGCCATGACTGTAACACTACATTCTGCACTCTCTCATTTCCTTCTCTATGAACAGTATGCTTTGTCTGTATGGTGCGCAAGAAACAATACTTTTCATTGTGTCCCAATATATGTGACAATAATAAATCAAATCAAACATTCCCTCAGGACAGCACTGGGAGTGTCAGCTTGGATTTTTGTGCTCAGTTCCCTTGTGGGTCTTGAACCCTTGACTTTTTAGCTCAAAGTCAAGTGGCATTCTCACTTTAGAAAATATCATCAGCAAAAGGTGATGAATGCTCCTAATCTTTGCACTTGATTTGCATTTGAACTCATCCCTAGCTAAGAGGAGAGGCACACCGAGTCAATATTGCAAACAAAGAGACCACTAATATGCACAGAGTCTCCAAACAGTCACAGACAGAAAAATGTGAACCATTTTATCTTTTTTTTAATGTTTCCCTTCAGCAGTTTATAGTTTGACAGATGGGACACAGGGCGTTTTGCAAAAATAAAAGGAATGAAAAACTGAAAAGCTACATTAATATTTCATTCACTCTTTGGCTACATCTCATAAAATCACAGGCCTGACCGTCAAATCTGAAACTTAGAAATTGTCTTCTGTTTTTGAGAGTGACCGTCTGCGGGAAACAATCCTTCGTCTTGTATTTATGGGCAGGGGGATGACAATGGGCTGAATGGGCAGTAGCGGCAAACCCATTCTTTATACCTCACATCAACGTTCTTATTGGCAACCAATCCATCCCACAGTCCAGTTAGCAGCTAAAGTGAAAAATGACCCCAAGCTAGGTTAACTTACAAGTTTTCAGAAGAAGTACAAACTTCAAATCATACATTAGAATGATGAACATCAGAAATGTTAGATGACAAAAGATTGGGGGTGGGGTTGGGGGGAGTCGAGGGTGGGCATTTTACCAGTCCGCTGGTCGGTGGGTAGGGTGAGCCGGTTAGATCACGCGAGAGACAAAAAATTTGGTTCGTGCCCGGTTTGATGCCTCTTGCGATATTACCAGGCCTGGATTTCTGACGAGATCAGCATCGTGCCGGGAAGGAGGAACAGAGAGATCTGCGTATGCGCAATTGCGTCCTCTATTGTGAGCAGCCGGCTTCTTGGCGAGCTTAGGCTTTGTCCCCTCCCCCTATCGACGGGAAACAAACTGTGCATCAATTTTTGCACTAAATGGTGCAAGATTTCATTTGTGGCCTAGCTGAAAAAACAGGTCTGAAACTCTCCCGTTTTCATGCTCATTCGGCACTTAGAATGTTTCTGGTAAGATCACCCCGTAGGATGATTCTAAATCTGTTTCCACTATCCTGGTCATGATATATGCTACAATGACAATGGAGCTGTTGATTTATCATGGCAAGACATCTCCTTCAGTTATTCTACAACTGATGGTAAATGGGATTATATAAGTAGAAACTTGGAAAGAATTTTAAAAAACCTTACAGTTATCTCGCTACTTCCATACGTACTGGACGTACCAAAGTGCTCCAATGCCAATGAAATATTTTTGAAGTGGTGTCACTGCAGACAGCCAAATTGCACACAGCAAGGTTCTACAAACAGCAATGAGTTAACTGACCAGATCATCTGTGCTAATGGAGGAGTAAATGTCAGCCAGGATGCTGGGGAGAACTTTCTTGGCTGCCCTCAAATCAAGTGATCTTTCGCATCCATCTGAACAGCCAAACAGACCTTCTGTAGCCCCTCATCCAAAAGATAGCAGCCTCCAACAGTGCTGAGCTCTCTCCAACTGCGCTGGATTTTCAACCTGGCATTTGCATTCAAGTCTCTGGAGTGGAGGCAGGATTCTCTGACTGTGCAACTACCCCCCCTAACACCCCCTCCAGTTCCGCACAAGACCAGAAATTCCCATCTGAGATCAACGGATCTTTAAATAGACTACCAAATTTTATGTCCTGCCCACTGCAATTCCCACAGTGGGTAGGACGGGAAAATTCCGCCCAGATTTTAAATCCACAATCTCACAATCTTCTAAATTAGAGATCAGATGCAGGATTTTCTGCCCCCAACCCCTCCCCTCCCCGCCAACTCCACTCCCCCTTTCCCTGCACACAGTGTGCTTTGAATGGTGAAGGTGGCCCACCATTGGCCAGCAGTGGGGTTCTCCGGTCCCGCTACAGTCAACAGGGTTTTCCGTTGCTCGTACCCTCCGCCGCCGGGGAATCTGCGGCGGGGTTTGCTGTCGTCGGGATCAGAAGATCCCACTGGTAGGAACAGCTGGAAAATCCTACCCCAGAAAACTAACAAAGGCTGCCACTAAAACTATCAAAGAATCTTAAAGTTTTAAGTTCATTCATTAGTGTCACAAGTAGGCTTACATTAACACTGCAATGAAGTGACTGTGAAAACCCTCTAGCTACTCTGGCACCTGTTCGGATACACTGAGGGAGAATTTAGTATGGCCAATGCACCTAACCTGCACATCTTTTGGACTGTGGGAGGAAATCGGAGCACCCGGAGGAAACCCACGCAGACACTGGGAGAACATGCACACTCTGCACAGACAGTGACTCAAACCAGGAATCGAAGTCAGAAATCTGGAAAAGTTCATGAAATAACTTTTTGTCCCTGAATATTGGATTGAAGGATCATCTGCACAATCATCCACCTCTTAATATTAATCCAATTCATTCGCCACATATTTTGCTCACTGATTTGATTTGATTTGATTTATTATTGTCACATGTATTAGTATACAGTGAAAAGTATTGTTTCTGGTGCACTATACAGACAAAGCATACCGTTCATAGAGAAGGAAAGGAGAGGGTGCAGAATGTAGTGTTGCAGTCAGAGCTGGGGTGTAGAAAAAGATCAACTTAATGTGAGGTAGGTCCATTCAAAAGTCTCTTGGCAGCAGGGAAGAAGCTGACTCCTGCCACAGCAGTAAGGGGTGGATAAAAATGACCATGTGTGGTTTTGCCTCATTTTCTGAAATGTTATGTGCATATGGATATAATTATAAAGTGTGAAATGTGCATGAGGTTTCTTGACAAAAGCACAATATTTGGAAAACGTGGTTGGTGTATCTGGGGGGAGAGAGCGCTCGGGACTGTATATCCATAAATATTGCAAAGCAAACAATTCACATGAAAGAAGAGGTCTGGCAAGAATTAATCCACAAGCTATTCCAAGTTACAATTGTCCCACACTCCGGAAAACTGGTTTGTTGAGCACCTTTTTGAATTTGTATTATTACTCCTTCTCGGGTCAGCATTTAATGACCATCCCTCATCACCGTCAAGAGAAGTGATGCTGGAATCTCTCATTGAACTGCTGAAATCCAAGTGAAGAAGTTGCTGCCAAAATCTGATGGTGAAAGTATAGAACCCAAATTGCATCGCCTTGTGTCAGGCAGCTCTGTAAATGCTGACAGAGAATGCAGAATGATCATGAAGCAATGAACATTAACTCAGCTGCTGAATAAAAATAACTCTGTTGCACATTTAATTTCTGTCTCCATAGTTTTCATGCAATATGCTTGTTCAATCTTAGTTCACTGACTATCATTAGATCTTATCCTTAAAGAGAAGAATATGTTATATTACATGGAATGTGCAACACAGAAAGATTGCACTGTGTCCAACTGGTCGATGCCAATGGCATGCTCCATAGGACAGCACAGTGACACAGTGGTTAGCACTGCTGCCTCACAGCACCAGGGTTTCAGCCTTGGGTCACTGTCTGTGTGGAGTTTGCACATTCTCCCCGTGTCTGCTTGAGTTTCCTCCGGGTGCTCCAGTTTCCTCCCACAGTCTGAAAGACTTTTGATTTGATTTGATTTATTATTGTCATATGCATTAGCATACAGTGAAAAATATTGTTTCTTGCACACTACACCGACAAAGCATACTGTTCAAAAGAAGGAAAGAAGAGAGTGCAGAATGTAACGAGAGTTAAAGAATTAGAAGGTATGTTGGGCACAGCTTGCAAGAAGTCGACTCGCTCTGGTGCCATCTTGGAACAGGTCTGTGCTGATTCGGTGGATTGGCCATGCTAAATTCTCCCTTAGTATACCTGAACAGGCGCTGGAGTGTGGCGACTGGGGGATTTTCACAGTAACTTCATTGTTGTGTTAATGTAAGCCTACCTGTTGCACTAACAAATAAACTTTAAACTTTAAATTGCCCCTTAGCGTCCCAAGACGTATAAATTAGGGGTATTAGAGGGGAAAATATGTGGAGTTAGGGGATGGGGCCTGGGTGGGATCCTCTATCAGAGAGTCAGTGCAGACTCGATGGGCCGAATGGCTTCCTTCTGCACTGTAAACGATTCTATGATTCGGTTCAATGATTCTATGATTCAAGCCTCTCACCCTCTCAGCAGAACCTTCCATTCCCTTCTCCCTTCTGTAAGCTTCAATGCATCAATGCAATTTGCTTCAGCCACTCCGTGTGGTGGCAGCAAGTTCCACACCATTCCCTGGATTAAGAAACTTCTCCTGAATTCCCTTTTGGATTTAATAATGACTTTCTATTGATATTCCCACTTTTGGCCTCTTCCACAAGTGGAAACATTTCTGGTATTTGTTTTTTTATCTTTCACATTTCCGGACTGCTTAAAAATGCAAAAGACAAAAAAATGTCAATTTTATTGGATGTCACGAGGCTGAAACCAAAGTTCCACTCTTGTCGGTTAATAAATATAGACTGGTAATTATGGTCAGGCATAAATTATTAAAGCAGGATTTAACTGTATCAAATTTCCACTCTGATATCTCGGCTTTTTTTGTGTTTAGCTTGTTGCTTGTTCTACTGATAATGGCACTAGCATCACACAACGTTGCAGAACCAAATTCTTCATATTCCCGTCCAATGTTGCCCACATACTTAGGGTGGGATTTTCTTGGCCCTTCCCATCGATGGTGTCTTCCAGTCCCACAAAGGGTGACCCCCTCCCCCTCCCCCCCCCACCCGCCATGGTGGGTTCCCCAGTGGTGGGATGGACAAGCCACGCAAAACACCATAGATATCGGCAGGACAGAAAGATCCCACCAGTGTCTGCCACCAGAAAACACACATGTATTCATCTATTCTTCATTCATCTGTGATATTTGGTTAATGGCTATTTTGTTCTTTTTTTCATTGAATATAAGACCATAAGGCCATAAGACATAGGAGCAGAATTAGGCCACTCAGCTCATCAAATCTGCTCCACCATTCAATCATGGCTGATATTTTTCTCATCCCCATTCTCCTGCCTTTTCCCCATAACCCCTGATCCTTTTATTAATCAAGAACCTATCTATCTCTGTCTTAAAGACACTCAATGACCTAGCCTCCACAGCCTTCTGCAGCAAAGAGTTCCACAGATTCACCACTCTCTGGCTGAAGAAATTCCTCCTCATCTCTGTTTAAAAGGATCGTCCCTTCAGCCTGAGGTTGTGCCCTCTGGTTCTAGTTTTTCCTAGTGGAAACATCCTCTCCACATCCACGCTATCCAGGCTTCGCAGTATCCTGTAAGTTTCAATAAGATCCCCCCTCATCCTTGTAAACTCCAACAAGTACAGACCAAGAGTCCTCAGCCGTTCCTCATACAACAAGCTCTTCATTCCAGGGATCATTCTTGTGAACCTCCTCTGGACCCTTTCCAAGGCCAGCACATCCTTCCTTAGATACGGAGCCCAAAACTGCTCACAATACTCCAAATGGGGTCTGACCAGAGCCTTATACAGCCTCAGAAGTAAATCCCTGTAGAATATATTTCTGCTGAGCTCCATTTCTAATATTCCCTACTGTTCTTCCACCCATCGATGTGGTTCCAGTTTGTTTACTCTAACTCTACTCTCATCCCTTTAAAATTTACTGTTCTCAAGCTGGTTACTTTCTCTTTAACATATCCAATCATCATTTTAAAAATTATTAAATTGTGATCACTGTTACCTAGATACTCCCCTACTTGAACTTTTCTTATCCGGTCTCTTTAATTTCCTATTGCTAGATCCAACTGTGATTGGTCACTTGTTGATCTTCTTATTGCGTCAGAGAGCAGTTCTGTTTACCTTGGATTTAGTGAGATTTTCTCAGCAACAGTTCCTCATGGACGGAGGTTCCATCTTGCTACCTTACTGAACTGGCCATCATCTTGTAACGATTTTAATCAGGCAATTGGGGTTGGCTTGCTTGAATATGAACTCCCTGATTAAGGGCCAAATTGATGGTCCAATCAGGAAGCCCCATGCTCTGTACTTAAACAGGAGTGCCAGATCCTCTGGTGCTCTGGATGTAGACGGCACAGTGAGAGCACGCTGTATAGTGTGGTTGGATCTTGTTAACAAAGGAATTTTGGTGAAGGGACTTCCACCTCTGAGGATGCATTAGAATCTAACTTATAGTAATAGGGCAGTATTCAACAGTGTCAGGCTCAGTTCTGTCTTGCTGAATGGGCCTTCACCACATTGCGCTTTCATGTGATCACCTTCACCCAGTGAGCAGTTAGCTGCCACTGGATAACATGAAAGTTGACGTGGGGCGTTAAGTTGTCCGAATATAATTTCCCCCACTCAGCACCTCTGGCAACAACAGCATACAAAAAACGACAAGAGAATGCAAAGTTATCTGGAAACTGTGCGGCACATTTAAAGTGAGCGGGAATTCCTCAACCTGGTGTCAACTGAATTTGGCAACATCTGCATGTGAGATATGTCTAAGTTAATGATAGTGAAAGGGAAGAGTGATGATCCAGAATATTTGCAACATGAGCTCCTGTTGAATCCTGATCTTTTCTTAACCTCCAATAGAGTTAGGGAACCATGTTCAAAGAGTGAGAGACCCACAGTGTAGCTATGATCATCGGACCAGTACTCCCTTTGAGTGGGGGATTGGTAAAGTTGATTCTCTTTTCTCTTTCAGACACAGACTGACATTTTGAGTATCACTCGCATTTTCTGCAAGATAGAATCATAGATTTTCATAGAATCCTACAGTGCAGAAGGAGGCCATTCGGTCCATTGAGTCTGCACTGGCCACAGTCCCACCCAGGCCCTATCCCCATAACCCCATACATTTACCCGAGCTAGTCCCCCTGACATTAAGAGGCAATTTAGCATGGCCAATCCACCTAACTTGCACATCTTCAGACCGTGGGAGGAAACCGGAGCACCCAGAGGAAACCCACGCAGACACGGGGAGAATGTGCAAACTCCACACAGACAGTGACCCAAGGCGGGAATCGAACCCGCTTCCCTGGCACTGAGAGGCTGCAGTGCTAACAACTGTGCCACCATGCTGCCCATAAAGATAAGTTACACAGGAAGAAAATCACAAAATAAAACAAAGGCTTCAATTTATTTAGCTTCAATATTCAACATTAAGTTCAACCATTTCCGATCATAGCCATGATTCATATTTCTTCAAATACTGGTAATGGTTCTGTTCCTGCCATTTATACCTCCTTTAATCCTTCCTTTTCCCTCTTTACTGGTTCCATTATTGTCCCCTTTTGCACTCACCACATTATATTTGCTTAATTAGTGCTAGATTTGTAACGTCTGATGATTGACCCATTCACTTACTTTCCTGCAAATTATTTTACACATCAGCTGAGCCTCAATGAGCAGCGCCCCCGTCTCTGAGTCAGAAGGTTACAGGTTCAAATCCCACTCCAGAGACTTGAGTACATCATCTACACTGGAAAGTCTGTTTCTTGCTCCCCTCATGCTGACAAAACTGCCAAGTATCTCCAGCATTTTATTAAATTTAAGATTTCCAGCGTCACGGTATTTTGTTTTTTGCATTAATAATCGCATAGCTCCAGATGTCCCAAAGTGCTTTACCACCAATTAGGAGATTTTGAAGAGCAGTCACTATTATAACCTTGTCGGAAATGCAGTTTTTACAGTGTGAGGTCTCACAAAGCAATAAGATAGCAAACAGATTGCCTATTTTAACGACTCTCGGCCCAACTATCCTCAGCTTCCTTATCAACGGCCTTCCATCCATCATAAGTTCAGAAGAGGGGTTGTTCGCAGATGATTACACAATGTTCAGCACCATTCATGACTCTCCAGATACTGAAGCAGTTCATGTCCAAATGCAACAAGGTCTGGACAATATCCAACATGGGCTGACAAGTGGCAAGTAACATTGGTGTCACACAAGTGCCAAACAATGACCATCTCGAGCAAGAGAGAGTCTGGTCATCACTGAATCCCTTACTATCAACATCCTGTGGGTTTCAATTGACCAGAAACTGAACTGGATTCACCATTTAAATACTAGGATGTGGAGATGCTGGCGTTGGACTGGGGTGGGCACAGTAAGAAGTCTCACAACACCAGGTTAAAGTCCAACAGGTTTATTTGGAATCACAAGCTTTCGGAGTGCTGCTCCTTCATCAGGTGAGTGGAGAGGTAGGTTTTGTTGAACGTAACTCTCCACGCACCTGATGAAGGAGCAGTGCTCCTAAAACTTGTGATTCCAAATAAACCTGTTGGACTTTAACCTGGTGTTGTGAGACTTCTTACTGTGCCTATATAAATACTGTGGCTACAAGAGCAGGTCAAGGCTAGGAATCCTGCATTGAGTAACTGACCTCCTGACTCCCCAGAACCTGTCCACAATTGATAAGGCACAAATCAGGAGTGTGATGGAACACCCTCCCCTTGGATGGATGATTGAAACTCCAATAAAACTGAAGAAGCTTGGAACCATCCAGGACAAAGCAGCTCACTTGATTGGAACCCTTTCCACTCGCATTCAATCCCTCCACCACTGACGCTCAGGAGCAGCTGTGTTGACCATCAAAGGATGCACTGCAGGGACTCACTAAGGTTCCTCAAGCAGTACCTTCCAAACACACGACCACTGCCATCTAGAAGGACAAGAGCAGCAGATACCTGGGAACAGTGCCACCTGGAAATCCCCCTCCAAGTCACTCACCATCCTAACCCAGAAACATCGCCGCTCCCTCACTGTCGCTGGGCCAAAATCCTGGACCTCCCTTCATAACATCACTGTGGGTGTACCTACACCACATGGACTGCAGCGGTTCGAGAAGGTAGGTCACCATCACCTTCTCAAGGGGCAATTAGGAATGGGGAATAAATCTTGGTCCAGCTAATGATGCCCAAGTCCCTTGAATGAATTGGAAAATGTTGAAGGATTAATAAAAGGTATGGATAAAGTAGACATGGAGCGGGTGCTTCCGCTTGTGGGGCATTCTAGGACGAGAGGTCATAGTCTTAGGATAAGGGGTGGCAAATTTAAAACAGAGTTGAGGAGGAACTACTTCTCCCAAAGGGTTCCCAAAGGAATCTGTGGAATTTGCTATCCCAAAGTGCGGTGGATGCTGGGACAGTGAGCAAATTTAAGGAGGAGTTAGACAGATTTTTAATCGGTAATGGGTTGAAGGGTTATGGGGAGAAGGCAGGGAATTGGAGATGAGAAGCATAATCAGCCATGATTGAATGGCGGAGCGGACTCGATGGGCTGAATGGCCTAATTCTGCTCCCATATCTTATGAACTTATTAACTTATGAACTTTTCGTTATAGACAGGGCAGTGGGGGGCTGGGAGTGGGGGTGGGGGAGTGGGGTGGTTGGAATTCCTCTGCCTTTCTCAGAATAATATCATGCAGCCTTTTGCACCATTCTGTGAGGGTGGACACGGGTTTAACGTCTCATCTGAGAAGCCACATCTCCAACAGTGCAACACCCCTTCAGTCCTGCACCGGACTGCCAGTCGAGATTGTGCACTCAAGTCTCTGGAGCGGGCACTTGAACCCACAATCCTCTGACTCAGAGATGGGTGTGCTCCCCATTACACCCCAGTGATTGGTTTTGACAGATCATTACAATAGCACAAGATCGTTAACATAACAATAGTTAATTCAATAAAATGTTCTGTATTATCAGGAGCACAGTAAACACCATCATATTCGTCCATGGCAAAAAAAGGAGGTTATGTGATGAGAATCCCACACCTTCATTAATTAACCAAGGTTAATGGAGCGGCACGGTGGCACAGTGGTTAGCACTGCTGTCTCACAGCGCCAGGGACCTGGGTTCGTTCCCCGGCTTGGGTCACTGTCTGTGTGAAGTTTGCACATTCTCCCCAGGTCTGTGTGGGTTTCTTCCGGGTGCTCTGGTTTCCTCCCACAGTCTGAAAGACATACTGGTTAGGATGCATTGACCCGAACAGGCGCCGGAGTGTGGCGACCAGGGGAATTTCACAGTGACTTCATTAGAGTGTTGATGAAAGCCTTGCTTGTGACTAATAATTAAATAAAAAGCTTTTAAAACCAGCTACAGATCAAACCTGCTTGGGGAGGCTGCACCAGTTTGAAGGCACAATTGCTCATTTGTAAGTTAACACCAGAGTGAAGATCTAATTCATGTTAATCAGAAAACTATCTGCTGCCGGAGATAGCCTCTGTCACAGAACAGCCCGTACTAACTGAGATGACGCTGCTGACCTTTATGCATTTTTTTTTGCTCTGTTAAGTCTGCATTGCCTTGGACGCAGTTCTGATGTTGCCAGAGAAATCACCTACCCAACCTTCTGTGTCGGCACTGATCGTAGTCAAGTACAGCGTGAATAGGTCAGGATGCTAATGTCTGCTTTAAAGCTCCATCCCCCTGTGTATAGCAGAGTTACACTGGAGCTGGGGGTATATGATTATGATAGACTAACTTTGCGTATGACAGGTTAACCATGCAATTATTCATCAGGAAGGGAACATCACGCACTGGCTGCTGCTCACGCTCGCAAGCAGACTCATAATGCACTAATGACTTAATGCAAGATAATAACATTGGTTGGCTCAGTGACTCAGTATACAAAAAGGTTAGCCTGGAACACAGAATCCTATAAAATCACTGCACAGTTACAGCACAACAGAAGGCCATTCAGCCCGTCATGTCTGTGCCAGTGCTCTAAAGGAGCAATTCTCCTATTTTTACTCCCTGTCACCCCTTACATTCTTTCTCTTTAAATAATAATCCAATTCCATTTTTAATGGAGAGAGAATAGAACCAACGCTTTGGGTCTGGATGATCCTTCGTCAGACCTGCTGAGATTTTCCAGCATTTTCTGTTTTTGTTTCAGATTCCAGCATCCGCAGCACTTTGCCTTTAACCCTTCTTAATGCTTCGACTGACCCTGTCTCCCCCACACTCTAAGGCAGTATATTCCAGTTCCTAACCTCTCACTACATGGAAAGGTTTTTCCTCATGTTGCCATTCCTTCTTTTACCAATCACCTTAAATCTGCGCCCTTTTATTCTCGATCCTTCTACCAATGGGAAGAGTTTTTCCTTACCTACTCTGTCCAGACCCATCATAATTTTGAATACCCCTATCAAATCATAGAATCATAGAATCAGGCAGCTCAGAAGAGGCCCTTCGGCCCACCGATTCCGTACCGACACATTAGAAAACCCTGAACTCCCACAATCCCATCCACTAGCACTTGGCCCATAGCCCTGAATATTGAGATGTGCCAAGTCTTCATCCAGATACTTTTTAAAGGATGTGAGGAACCCGCCTCCACCACCCTTCCAGGCAGCGCATTCCAGACCATCGCCATCCTCTGGGTAAAAAGGGTTTTCCTCACATCCCCCCGAAACCTCCTGCCCCTCACCTTGAACCTATGTCCCCTCGTGACTGACCCTTCAACAAAGGGGAACAGCTGCTCCTTATCCACCCTGTCCATGTCTCCCATAATCTTGTACACCTCGATCAGGTCACCCCTTAATCTTCTCTGCTCCAATGAAAACAACCCAAGCCTACCCAACCTCTCTTCATAACTTAAATGCTCCATCCCAGGCAGCATCCTGGTGAATCTCCTCTGCACCCCCCCCAGTACAATCACATCCTTCCTATACTGTGATGACCAGAACTGCACATAGTACTCCAGCTGTGGCCTCAACAAAGTTTTATATAACTCCAACATGACTTTCCTGCTTTTGCAATCTCTGCCTCGATTGATAAATGCAAGTGTCCTCTATGCCTTTTTCACCACCCTACTAACATGCCCTTCCACTTTCAGGGATCTGTGGACAAACACGCCAAGGTCCCTTTGTCCCACAGAACTCCCTCGTCCTCTCTCAACTTTTTTTTCTCCAAGGAAAACGGTCTTAATTTCTCCAATCTATCTTTAGAAGTTCCTCAATCCTGCAACCATTTTGGTGAATCTTTTCTGTGCTCTCTCTCTAATGCCTTCACATCTTTCCTAAAGCGTGGTGCAATACTCAAGTTGAGGCTGGACTAGTGTTTATATACTCCTTGCTTTTGTATTCTCTGCCCCAATTAGAGTCATAGAGGTTTACAGCATGGAAACAGGCCCTTCGGCCCAACTTGTCCATACCACCCTTTTTTTTTCAAAACCCCTAAGCTAATCCCAATTGCCTGCATTTAGCCCATATCCCTCTATACCCATCGTACCCATGTAACTATCTAAATGCTTTTTAAAAGACAAAATTGTACCCGCCTCTACTACTACCTCTGGCAGCTTGTTCCAGACACTCACCACCCTCTGTGTGAAAAAATTGCCCCTCTGAACACTTTTGTATCTCTCCCCTCCCCTCTCACCTTAAACCTATGCCCTCTAGTTTTAGACTCCCCTACCTTTGGGAAAAGATATTGACTGTCTAGCTGATCTATCCCCCTCATTATTTTATAGATTTTATGCTCCAGAGAAAAAGGTTCCAGTCTATCCAGCCTCTCCTTATAACTCAATCCATCAAGTCCCAAGAGCATCCTAGTAAATCTTTTCTGCACTCTTTCTAGCTTAATAATATCCTTTCTATAATAGGGTGACCAGAATTGCACACAGTATTCCTAGTGTGGCCTTACCAACGTCTTGTACAACTTCAACAAGACATTCCAACTCCTGTATTCAATGTTCTGACCAATGAAACCAAGCATGCCGAATGCCTTCTTCACCACTCTGTCCACCTGTGACTCCACTTTCAAGGAGCTATGAATATGTACCCCTAGATCTCTTTGTTCTGTAACTCTTCCCAACGCCCTACCATTAACTGAGTAAGTCCTGCCCTGGTTCAATCTACCAAAATGCATCACCTTGCATTTGTCTAAATTAAACTCCATCTGCCATTCGTCCGCCCACTGGCCCAATTGATCAAGAAATTATAAAGCCGAGGATGCTGTTTTCTTTATTACCCGCTCTATCAATCTGTCCTGTCCCCTTTGGTTATTTATACACCTGTACACCTGGATGTGTCTGCTCCTGTCCGTCTCCCTTTGGAATTGAAATGGAATAGAAGGTGGCCATTCAGCTCATCACACACCTGGTCACTTCAGGAGAGGGGAATTAATGTTCTCGCGATGGAGATGAGGAGGATGAGTTCTCGCGATGGAGTTGAGGATTATCACATCAGATCAGCAGTGATCTCACTGAATGGCGGAACCAACTCGATGGGCTGAATGGCCGACTTCTGTGTCTTATCATCTTAAGAGTCAGTGCCTTCAGGAAGGTTTTACAAACAGCTGAGTGAAGGAGGCCTTAACAACAGCTTTAGAAAGAAAGAAATCACTCCAAAATTGTATAGAGAGACGGACAGAGAGAGAGAGAGATAGGCAAAGAAACAGAGCTAGGTACAGAGATCGAGAGTGACAGAGAGACAGAGACAGAGAGAGCGAGACAGAAAGAGCGAGACAAAGAGTGCGAGACAGAGTGAGCAAGACAGAGAGAGAGGGAGACAGAGAGAGTGAGACAGAGAGAGCGAGACAGAGTGAGCGAGATGGAGAGGGAGGGAGACAGAGAGAGCGAGACAGAGCGAGTGAGATGGAGAGAGAGTGAGACAGAGAGGTAAAGAGCGGGCTCTTATGCTCTGAAAAGAGTAAGCTAGTCGTTGATTCAGTGGAGGTCTTCAAAATTATGAAAGGGTTTGACAGGGTAGATATAGAATCAATGCTACCCATTGGAGTGGTCGTGGCTGGCTGTTTGTGTGACAAAACAAAGGGAAATCAGTATAAGATAGTGACCAATGCACCCAATAGGGAAATGTGTCGAAGATTCACTGACCAAAGGAAGGTTAGACTATGGAACCTCCTCCCACAGTGAGAGGCTGACCAAGCCAACAGCATTGGTGCAATTAAGGAGAAGCTGGATTGGGAGATGAGGGTGACTGGAACAGAAGGATACAATGATAGGTTCTGAAGGATTGGAGGAGGCTCGTGTGAAACAAAAAAAAAAGGGTGAATTCTATGGTCCCCTCGAGCTGTGGCATATTTGAAGGTTGGGGGGGGGGGGTGGGGGGGGGTTGGTGCGAGTCTAGTCAAAATAAACTTCTCCACTGCCTACCTGCCCACCACTGACCTTTCCCCCTTGGGCGGAGAAGGGGTTGGCACCGGTGTCAGGCCGCCCGCCTGCCCTTAGGCCTATTGAGGCCTTTCAGTGGATGAAGTGGACAATTAACTGGCAAGTAAAGGTCTCCGTCTCCGTCACCCGCGCCACAATTTTTCAGTCGACAGGGAAAGTCGGAGGTAAGGCGAACAAGCACACAGCTTTGACTGTGTGGGTTGCAGTTGTGCAGGAAGCAGAAGGTACGTACTTTTGGGGGTCCCCTGTGCCCATCAGGGGCACCATCCCTGAGATGGCACCCCCCCCCCCAACCCCATCCCTCCCTCTCCCTCCTTCTCAGCTGGAAGAAACAGCAAAACTTGGAAATGACTGGTACTGGTCCAAGATGGAGTTCCATTTTTAAGTTGTTCAAGACCAGTTCACACCAGTCCATAGGTTTTACTGTCTTTGCCATTCTGGGCACTGCTCCTCCCCTGAGACCCCCAATGCCCTGCCCTCTCCCAGCCCTGCTCGTGCCAAGCCAACAGGCTTACCTCAAATCCAAGAGACATCTACACTTATTCCATGGAAATTCCATGTAGCCCCAGCAGTGACCACCTCTCCTAGCACTGCTGGGACTATTGGGCTATGGGGCAATCTGATTTGATTTGATTTATTATTGTCACATGTATTGGGATAGAGTGAAAAGTATTGTTTCTTGTGCACTATACAAAGCATACCATTCATAGAGTACATAGGGGAGAAGGAAAGGAGAGGGTGCAGAATATATTATTATATTCATAGGTACTGAAAGATGTGCTTAATATTGTCATATATATTGTCAAAGTCCCTTTATTTACAAACTCTAACAGCAGTACACAGAGTGCTCGCAGTCAGCAGTCTATCTCTGGGGGTGTCAGAGGAACTGACACTCCCAGTTAAGTACAAGGCAAAGACTCCCTGATTGGTCCATCAATTGGATCCTTAATCAGGGAGTTCATACTCCAATAGGCCAACCTCAATGGCCTGATTGACGTCATTACAGCTGGGAAGCTGGTTTGTATGATTGGCCAGCCGATCTCCAGGGTGGGACTTCCTGACCCAGAGAAGATTAACTCCCATTTGGCGCTAATTAAAACTATCCCCAGCCTATTATCTCTACGGAACAGCCAGATATCATGTTGGTGAGGTGCCGAATGTCTTTTGCATCAGGGGTGGGTGGGTAATGTGTTCCCCTCATAAAATCCCAAGATCCTCATTCTGTCCTGCATCCTCTAAAGATTTATGTACATCCACTCTCCTTTCTCTCTGTTGCTGCAGCCCTTTAGAATTGTCCCAATTATTACAATTTGAACTAATAATAAAATCACTGTGAAGTTCAATCACATTTAGTTGAAGCATCAATTTTTTAACATTTGGGAAATCCATATGAGTTCTGTCCATAGATAAAATCAGAAGTGTAAACCACTGGGGGCATTGTACATGTAACTTTTAGCATGGCGTGTTAAATTATTTGTGCCAAGACCACTTGAATGTTTTATTTAAATCCACAAGTGAGGTTGACATGCTGATTAAAATGCACGCTTACAGCAGATATACATGAGGCACTTTGGACTCTCCCCTGAGCTGAATCAACTCAAAGAACTAAGAACATAGTAGCACATACAGGCCCTTCGGCCCACCAAGCCTGCACCGATACGCGGTTTCTATTCCTCCGATCATCTCCCGTTCAGTATCCATCAAGATGCACCTTGAATGTTGCCAACGTGTCTGCTTCTACCACCGGCAGCGCATCCCAGGCACCCACCACCCTCTGTGTGAAAAACTCTCCCCGCACGGCTCCCCTAAACTTACCACCTCTCACCTTAAATCTGTGCCCTCTTGTAGTCCTCATCGCTATCCACAAATCCACCAACCTTGGTGTCATCCGCAAACTTACTAATCAAACCAGTTACATTTTCCTCCAAATCATTTATATATATTACAAACAGCAAAGGTCCCAGCACTGATCCTTGAGGAATGCCACTTGTCACAGCCCTCCATTCAGAAACGCACCCTTCCACTGCTACCCTCTGTCTTCTTTGACCGAGCCAGTTTTGTATCCACCTTGCCAGCTCACCTATGATCCCATGCGACTTCACCTTCTGCACCAGTCTGCCATGAGGGACTTTGTCAAAGGCCTTACTGAAGTCCATGTGGGCAACATCCACTACCCTACCCTCATCAATCATCTTCGTCACTTCCTCGAAAAATTTGATCAAGTTCGTGAGACACGACCCCCACTTCACAAAACCATGTTGCCTCTTACTAATAAGTCCACTTATTTCCAAGTGGGAATAAATCCTGTCTTGAAGAATCCTCTCCAATAATTTCCCTACCATTGATGTAAAGCTCACCGGCCTGTAATTACCTGGATTATTTTTGCTACCCTTCTTAAGCAAAGGGAATTCTCCTTTGATTGACAGCTTAATAGTTTTTAGACAGCAGGCAGTCAGGTCTTTTTGTTTATCTTTCCCTTCACAGTTGAATGCATCTCAAGTGCCTCACACTGTTCCGAACCACAACGTTTGCACAAAGAGGAACTGAAAGTACTTAGTTGCCTACAGTTGCAAGCAACTCCTAAGCAGCTAAGAACTCCAAAGTCGCACAACCCTCTAAGAGAAACAAATTCTCCTCAGCTCTGTCCTATAAGGATGACCCCTCATTTTAAAACAGTGCCCCTTAGTTGTGGACTCACCCACAAGGTGAAACATCCTTTCCACATCCACCTTGACAAGAGAATTCAGGATCTTTTACACTTCAATCAAGTCACCCCTCATGCTTCTAAACTATAGTGGAAACAAGCCCAGTCTGTCCAACCTTTTCTCATAAGACTGTTGAAGATTCGCTCAAATAATGCACAGTGAGTACTCAAATCATTCAAGTTTTTTTATTAACCTGCTAACACAGACACAGTGAACAGTGAATTTCACTATGGTGACCTGTTGATTCATAAAGTTACTTAGCAGTTATAGTTAATTACAGCAAATGAGAAACGAGCAACTTTCTAATCCTTTATTTGCATGCATAGCCACCAATCATAGCATAGCTTTTTGCCCTTTCTTATCCATTAGAAAACTGCCTTCTTCATTAGCATCATATCTTGTTATTTGGTAATTGCCTTGGTAACTTGCCCTTTTTTTCATTCTGTGTCCTAGCCCGGAATGCAGTGTCTGTGAAACTGACGCAAGGTTAGATCAGTCTCTTATCCTGAGTATGTAAGCGCTGGCCTCACTGAAGGCCTAGTAGGCTAATAATCATTTTCCATTACTTAACTGAGTTGTTTGTCATAACTTAATTTCCACAATTCCAGATATTAATCGAGTAAACCTCTTCTGAACCACGTCCACTGCATCTACATTCTTCCTTAAATAAAGATGCACAATTCTGATAGGGCTTGATATGGTGGGTACTGAGATGTTGTTTTCCCTGGCTGTTTTTCCTGGAATCTCAAACACAGGAGCACAGTCTCAGGATAAGAGGCCAATCATTTCGAACTGAGATAAAGCGAAATTACTTCACTCCGAGGGCAGTGAATTTTCAGCATTCTCTACCCCAGAGGATTTTAACAAATTATTCAGGGGACATGGGGATCACTAGCTGGGCAGCATTTATTGTTCATCTCTAGTTGCGCAAGGGAAGTTGAGAGTCAACCACATTTCTGTGGCTCTGAAGTCACGTGTAGGCCAGACCGGGTAAGGATGGCAGATTTCCTTCCCGAAAGGACATTAGTGAACCAGATGGGTTTTTACAACAATCAACGATGGATTCATGGTCATCAGTAGATTCTTAACTACAGATATTTTTAATTGAATTTGTATTCCCCCATTTGCCGTAGAGGGATTCGAACCCAAGTCATTCGCTGAGTTTCTGGATTAGTAATCTAGTGATAATACCACCAGGCCATCACCTCCCCACATACAGGGTGGCGGATGTTCCATCATGGAAGACATTGAAGGCTGGGATAGACAGGTTCTTGCCTCTCATTGAATCAAGGGAATAGGCGAGAGATGTGAAGTCGAAACTGAAATTCAACCATAATTGTATTGAATGGCAGAGCAGTCTTGACAGGCCGTATTGTCTACTCTTGCTCCCGTTTCATAAGTTCTTATGTTTAGACCTAAATGCGCAGACAATAACTCAATAGCTCTCTGTGGAAGCTATGCTAAAAGCCAAAGCCTTTCACTATGTTAATTGTCTGCCAGTTGGACAGACAGAAAGGGTATTATTTTCTTTTTCTATCTGGATATACATAACCTGAGGTCTTTTTAAGCTGCTAATCAATATTTGCAGTACTCTCCAAGGATGCTCTCAGGCAAAGAAACTGTCTTGAACTAATTCAATGACTTGCTTTTGTAAAAGAAGAGAAACGATTGGTATTGTGACTTAATGACTGCCTTTTGTGATCTTCCCCGATTCCTCCTGCTCACAACAGGACACGGTTAGCCAACATTCTGAATATTATATGCTCCATTTCTCTTTCTGTTCCTCTCATTCTGGACAGGGAGCATGGCAAAGGTTTACCCGGCTGATTCTTGGGGTGGCAGGCCTGTCATATGAGGAGAGATTAAGTCGGCTCGGATTATATTCACTGGATTTTAGAAGAGTGAGAGGGGATCTCATAGGAACTTATCAAATTCTAACAGGGTTAGACAGCTTGGATTCAGAACTACTCCTGATGTTGGAGGGAGTCCAGAGCTAGGGGTTAGAGTTTGAGAATAAGGGATAAACCTTTTAGGACTGAGGTGAGGAGAAATTTCTTCACCCAGAGAGTGATGGACGTGTGGAATTCACTACCACAGCAAACAGTTAAGGCCAAGTATGTTTTCAAACAGGAGTTAGGTATAGCCCTTGGGTGAAAGGGATCAAAGGATATGGAGGGAGGGCGGGATCAGGCTATTGAGTTGGATGATCAACCATGATCAGAATGAATGGTGTAGCAGGCTCAAAGTGCCAAATGGCCTCCTCTTGTTCCTATTTTCAGTATTTAGAGTCATAGACAAGGACAGAAGGATGCTATCCGGCCTGGTGTGTCTGTGCTGGCTCTTTGAAAGGACAGCTCACTCCCCTGCCTTTATCCATAGCCGGCAATTTTGTTTCCTCTTGAGATAATTATCCAATTCCATTTTTATTGTATCTGGCACCACCTCAGGCAGAGCATTCTAAATTGATGCTTAATATGTTTTTCCTCTGAGCGTTGATTTTTTTTTGCCAATTACTTTAAATCAATGTCTTCCTGTGCTTGAATCTTCGGTCAATGGGAAGAGTTTCTCTCTTTCTACTCCATGTAGACCCAACATCTCCATCTAATCTCCTCTCGACCGTCTCTTCTTGCAAGGAGAACAAGCTCAGCTTTTCCAATCTCTCCACACAAATCCTCACCCCTGGAACCATTCTCGTCAACCTTCAAAACATTCACATCCTTCCTAAAGTGCGAGCCATATAAATGGTCACAATGGCTGAACTTTTACTGACCCGCCTGCCACGGGAATCGGAGCAGGCGAGGGGCGGACCACGGAAAGGTCTGTTGACCTCGGGCGGGAATTTCCAGCCTTGGGGCAAGTGCGGCTGGAAAATCCTGCCCAGTATTCTAGTTGAAGGAAAACCAGTGTTTTATCAATGTTCACCATAACCTCCTTGCTTTTGTACTCCATGGACGGAATCTTCTAGCTGTTCACATTCTGTTGCCACTGCCAGCGAGGATGGAGAATTCGGAGCTCAGCCAAATCTCTGTTCACAGCAGCGGGACCGGAGAATCCCGCCAGCGTGAATGGTTGGAAAATACCGTTCCAAATCTCTATTTATAAAACTCACAATCCCGTCTGACTTTTTAACAACTTTCTCAACCTGCTCTGACACCTTCAACAATTTATGCACATACACCCCCAGAGCCCTCTGTTCCTGCACCTCCTTTCGAATTACATCCTTTCTTTTATTTTGTTTCTCCTCATTCTGCATCCCAAAATCTATCAGAGATTCAGAGCATCATATATGTTTACAGCATGGAAACAGGCCCTTCGGCCCAACTTGTCCATGCTGCCCTTTCTTAACCACTAAGCTAGTCCCAATTGCCCGCATTTGGCCCATGTCCCTCCATACCCATCTTACCCATGTAACTGTCTAAATGCTTTTTAAAAGGCAAAATTGTACCCGCCTCTACTACTACTTCTGGCAGCTCGTTCCAGACACTCACCACCCACTGTGTGAAAACAATTGCCCGTCTGGACCCTTTTGTATCTCTCCCCTCTCAACTTAAAACTATGCCCTCTAGTTTTAGACTCCCCTACCTTTGGGAAAGGATATTGACTATCTAGCTGATCTATGCCCCTCCATCACTTCACTCTTCTCTGCATTAACTTTCTTTCACCACCAGTCCACCCATTCCACCAGCCTGTCTATGAATGTCCTCCTTATGACTATCAATATTTCCTCACAGCTCACAATACATACAAATTTGGACTATTTGTCATTTGAGTAAGGACGTCGCAGAGTAAAGGCATCACAGATCAGTCATGATCTAATTGAATGATGGGACAAACTCAAGGGCCAAATGATTTCCTCCTGTTCCTATAGGGCAAGAGATGTGAATGTCCTGGTTAGCTTGTTGCCTTCGTTGTCTCAAGGTTTGTTCTCAGTTAATGTGGAAGAAGTGTTGGAGTTCTTTAAGTAGGAGTACCAGTTGTCTATGTGGTGCCCAGGAAATTCTATATTGTCGGAAATGTGTTGTTGGGTGCAAACCAAACATCAGTCATTTAGCCATGCTAAATTCTCCCTCAGTGTACCAGGTCAGGCGCCGGAGTATGGCGACTAGGGGATTTTCACAGTAACTTCATTGCAGCTTTAGTGTAAACCGACTTGTGACTAATAAATAAGCTTTACTTTACTTTACATGTAAAATAGCTCACATTTCAGGCAATGTTCTGCTTCATAGCCAATAAAAGGCGGTTGGAAAAAGTAGAGTGAGGAACTGGCAGCAGATCAAATGGAGTGAAAGCTTATTGATGGATAAAATTGAGCCAGAAAAATGGAATAAAGTGGATGAGGGGAGAGGGCCTGCTGAGAGTGTAGGTGGAATGCTGGACTTGCTAAGTATTTGTATTTCTAGTGTAATAGACCTCCTACTCCACTGAGATGTTTAACTTCATACCAATCTGTGATAGGCCTCAGGCTCCACATTATTTAATGCCAGTTGTCTTCTCAGTTTTCGACTGACAGATAAGACAATGAATCTCTGCCTTATAAACAAATAACTGTGCCAATTAAAGAGTGGATACTTTCCAATGCAATGTTGCTAATGGCCTCTTGATGGCACTGTACATCATAACATGTACATTTATCATAACACAGCATGACTGTATCCAACAAGGCAGAAAGTCGAGCTGCCAGGACCTCAACAAAGAATCAAGCAGAAAGTCCAGCTGCCAGGACCTCCAGAATATCAGACATATTCCTCCACTA
This sequence comes from Mustelus asterias, assembly GCF_964213995.1. Taxonomy (NCBI): domain Eukaryota; kingdom Metazoa; phylum Chordata; class Chondrichthyes; order Carcharhiniformes; family Triakidae; genus Mustelus; species Mustelus asterias. Next base: position 13,109,228 of record NC_135803.1, read on the forward strand.
TTTTTCAGAGGTACAGGTGTTCATACACTGCCCCAGATAACTGATTTGATTTTGATTTGATTTGATTTATTATTGTCACATGTACTGGGGATACAGTGAAAATTATTTTTCCTTGCACACGATACAGATAAAACATACCGTTTATAGAGTACATAGAAATCATAGAAACCCTAGAAATCATAGAAACCCGACAGTGCAGAAACAGGCCATTCGGCCCATCAAGTCTGCACCAACCACAATCCCGCCCAGGCCCTACTCCCATATCCCTACACATATTACCCGCTAACCCCTCTAACCTACGCATCCCAGGACACTAAGGGGCAATTTTAGAATGGCCAATCAACCTAACCCGCACATCTTTGGACTGTGGGAGGAAACCGGAGCACCCGGAGGAAACCCACGCAGACACGAGGAGAATGTGCAAACTCCACACAGACAGTGACCCAAGCCGGGAATCGAACCCGGGTCCCTGGAGCTGTGAAGCAGCAGTGCTAACCACCGTGCCACCCCATAGTTCACAAACAGGGCATACAAAGACACAAACTCAATTTACTAATTAATGGTTGGAATGCGAGTCTTGATTACCTGTTTGATTATCTGTAAAGACTCGCATTCCAACCACCATTCTGCAAATTGAGCTTGCGTCCCCACATGCCCTGCCTGCGAACTGAAATCCCACTCACCTGACGAAAGAGCAGCGAGCGCTCCGAAAGCTAGTGGCTTTTGCCACCAAATAAACCCGCTGGACTCCAACCTGGTGCTGTGAGACTTCTCACTGTATTACAGTGCGCCAGGATCCAGTGACTCGTGAGATATTTCAGGAGTGATGGGGCTTGGTGTATCCTGGAATATTACAGCATGATGTCAGGTGAACCTGTTGGGCTTTAACCTGGTGTTGTCAGACTTCTTACTGTGTTTACCCCAGTCCAACGCCGGCATCTCCACATCATGACTACCGTCCACACCGCAAACTGCCGGCTCCAAGTGGAGTGTCTTTATGTGCCCTGTTTGTGAACTGAAATCCCACTCACCTGACGAAGGAGCAGCGAGCGCTCCGAAAGCTAGTGGCTTTTGCTACCAAATAAACCTGTTGGACTTTAACCTGGTGTTGTTAGACTTCTTACTGTAAAAAACTTGCCTCATACATCTCCTTTAAACATTGCCCCTCGCACCTTAAACCTATACCCCTTAGTAATTGACTCTTCCACCCTGAGGAATAGTTTCTGACTATCCACTCTGTCCATGCCCCTCATAACCTTGTAGACTTCTATCAGGTCACCCCCCCCAACCTCCATCGTTCCAGTGAGAACAAACCAAGTTTCTCCAACCTCTCCCCATAGCTAATGCCCTCCATACCAGGCAACATCCTGGTAAATCTTTTCTCTACCCTCTCCAAAGCCTCCACATCCTTCTGGTAGTGTGGTGATCAGAATTGAACACTATATTCCAACTGCGACCAAACTAAGGTTCTATAAAGCTGCAACATGACTTGCCAATTTTTAAACTCCATGTCCCGGCTGATGAAGGCAAGCATGCCGTATGCCTTCTTGACTACCTTCTCCAATTGCGTTGCCACTTTCAGTGACCTGTGTATCTGTACACCCAGATCCTACTGCCTATAAATATTCTTCAGGGTTCGGCCATTTACAGTGTATTTCGTATCTGTATTAGACCTTCCAAAGTGCATTACCTCACATTTGTCTGGATTAAACTCCATCTGTCATCTCTCCGCCCAAGTTTCCAACTGATCTATATCCTGCTGTATCCTCTGATGGTCCCCATCGCTATCCGCAAATCCACCAACCTTTGTGTCATCCGCAAACTTACTAATCAAACCAGTTACATTTTCCTCCGAATCATTTATATATATTACAAACAGCAAATGTCCCAGCACAGATCCTTGAGGAACACCACTTGTCACAGCCCTCCATTCAGAAACGCACCCTTTCACTGCTACCTTCTGTCTTCTTTGACCGAGCCAGTTTTGTATCCACCTTGCCAGCTCACCTCTGATCCCATGCGACTTCATCTTCTGCACCAGTCTGCCATGAGGGCCTTTGACAAAGGCCTTACTGAAGTTCATGTCGACAACATCCACTGCCCTACCCTCATCAATCATCTGCGTCACTTCCTCAAAAAACTCAATCAAGTATGTGAGACACAAGCTCACTTTAACAAAACCATGTTGCCTCTCGTTAATATGTCCACTTATTTCCAAATGAGAGAAAATCCTCTCAATCCTCTCCAAATAATTTCCCTACCGCTGATGTAATTACCTGGATTATTCTTGCTACCATTCTTAAACAAAGGAACAACATTGGCTATTCTCCAATCCTCTGAGACCTCCCCTGTAGCCAGTGAGGATACAAGGATTTCTCTCAAGGCCCCGGTAATTTTCTCCCTTGCCTCTCTCAGTATTCTGGGGCATATCCCATCAGGTCCTGGAGACTTGTCTACCTTAATGTTTCTCAAGAACCCCAATACCTCCTCCTTTTTCATCTCAACGTGACTCAAACTATCTACACACCCTTTCCCAGACTCATCATCCATGTGTTTCTTTTTCCTGATGGAAGAAGGTAGAAGAGAGTAGGCCTGGGGTGCATGGGGTCCTTGATTATGCTGGCTACTTTTCCGAGGCAGTGAGAAGTGTAGACAAAGTCAATAGAGGCTAGTTTGTGTGATGGACTGGGCTACGTTCACAATCCTTTGTAGTTTCTTGCAGTCTTGGTTAGAGTAGAAGCCATACCAAGCTGTGATACAACCAGAAAGAATGCTGTCCATGGTGCATCTGTAAAGGTTGGTGAGTGTCGCAGTGGACATGCTGAATTTCCTTAGTCTTCTGAGAAAATAGAGGCATTGGTGGGCTTTCTTAACTATAGCGTCAGCATGGGGGGACCAGGACAGGTTGTTGGTGATCTGGACACCTAAAAACTTGAAGCTCTCAACCATTTCCACTTCGTCCCCGTTGACGTAGACAAGAACTCCAACACTTCATCCACATTAACAGATAACAAACCTGAGATAACGAAGGCAATGAACTAACTAGGACATCCACATTTCCTGGCCCATGGGAACAGGAGGAAGCCATTTGACCCCTTGAGTTTGTCCCATCATTCATTTCGGCCATGACTGATCTGTGTACTTTCACTCCATTTTCCCTCTTTGGTTTCATAACTATTACCAAATAAAAATGTATCCATTCCAGTTTTTGACATTTTCAATTGATCTCATCCTTAACAGCTTTTGGGGGGGACATAGATCCAGATGGGGATCAAATAACATGGCACTAATACAGCAAGATTAAGTCAAAAGTTACCTTGGGTAAACTCACAATAAAACATATTTTAACACCCATCAAACCCAGCTTTCAAACACAGTATGGTTAATTACCTCCACAACAATATGAATTCACGGTGGCACAGTGGTTAGCACTGCTGCCTCACAGCGCCAGGGACCCGGGTTCAATTCTGGCCTCAGGTGACCGTATGTGTAGAGTTTGCATGTTCTCCTCTGTCTGCATGGGTTTCCTCCAGGTGCTCCAGTTTCCTCCCACAGTGCAAAGATGTGTGGGTTAGGTGGATTGGCCATACTAAATTGCCCCTTAGTATCCCAAGATGTGTAGGTCAGGGGTATTAGCGGGGTAAACACTTGGGGTTATGAGGAACAGGTCTGGGTGGGATTGCCCCTTAATGTCAGGGGGATTATGTGGGGTTACAGGGATAAGATCTGGGTGTGATTGTTGTTGGTGCAGACTTGATGGGCCAAATGGCCTCCTTCTGCACTGCAGGATTCTATGAGGATATTACTTAGAGACAGTATTATTGATCAAACGATCTTCTACATGACAATTAATTAAACAACCCCAAAACCCATTATATTGCAATCCAAACTCAAACTTTCATATTCATAAGAACATAAGAACATAAGAAATAGGAGCAGGAGTAGGCCATCTGGCCCTTCGAGCCTGCCCCGCCATTCAACAAGATCATGGCTGATCTGAAGTGAATCAGTTCCACTTACCCGCCTGCTCCCCATATCCCCTAATTCCCTTATCGATCAGAAAACTATCTACCCGTGATTTAAACATATTCAACGAGGAAGCCTCCACCACTTCAATGGGCAGAGAATTCCAGAGATTCACTACCCTCTGAGAGAAGAAGTTCCCCCTCAACTCTGTTCTGAACCGCCCCCCCCTTATTTTGAGGCTGTGCCCTCTAGTTCTGGTTTCCCTTCTAAGTGGAAAGAATCTCTCTAACTCTACCCTATCCAGCCCCTTCATTATCTTATATGTCTCTATAAGATCACCCCTCATCCTTCTAAACTCCAACGAGTACAGACCCAATCTGTTTAATCTCTCCTCATAAGCTACACCCCTCATCTCCGGTATCAACCTGGTGAACCTCCTCTGCGCTCCCTCCAAGGCCAATATATCCTTTCGCAAATAAGGGGACCAAAACTGCACACAGTACTCCAGTTGCGGCCTCACCAGTGCCTTGTACAGTTGCAGCAAGACCTCCCTGCTTTTATATTCTATCCCCCTCACGATAAAGGCCAACATTCCATTCGCCTTCTTGATCACCTGCTGCACCTGCAGACTGAGTTTTTGCGATTCGTGCAAATTCATTGAATTCTCATAGATTGACTTTAGAACAGTTCTGAATCTAACAAATCGCACATAGAGTCATAGAGGTTTACAGCATGGAAACAGGCCCTTCGGCCCAACTTGTCCATGCCGCCCTTGTTTTTTAAACCCCTAAGCTAATCCAAATTGCCCCGCATTTGGCCCATATCCCTCGATACCCATCGTACCCATGGAACTGTTATACTCGGGGATTAAGGTAAAATTACTTTAATTTTTGATGGTTGTCCATCCTTTCTTTTTGAAATGCTATATCTGTAACAAGCGAAATCTAAACCGAAGATGCTCTTTTAGAAATAAGAACTAGCTATTTTTTCTGTTCTGGATTGAACTAGTTTGCGATTTGCGGCCGGGATTCTCCCAAAAAAAAACTAAGTGCCCAACAGGTGGGAAAACGAGAGAATTGCCCACATGCTTTTTTTGGGCCTACTTACCTGAACGAATCTCTGACAATCTGCATCACAGAGAGCCTCAGAGAGATTCACACTGGGAAGTGGGGGGGAACCCTGCCCCGCTATAGAGGTCAGAATCAGCGCCACTGAGGGGGCCATTGCATCTGTGCCTATCAGTCAGTGAGGAGATTGGCGCATGCGCACTGGCCCATCGCAGGCGTCCCAATAGCTTGCCTTCCAGTGTTTTCCCAGGCCCTTTTCTCCCCGATCATTGGCCTCCTCATCCCGAGGGCTGGCCTCCCGAACCCTCCCCCCCCACCCTCCCCCCCACCTCCACCAGATGGCCCCTCCCCCAGCCCCGATTTCAGGTGTGGAGCTGATTACACTGAAAAGAAGGGCCTCGGGCCCTCGCGATTGGCCAGATGCCGGTCGCGAGTCCCGCTAAAGGCCCCCCCGCTAATGTCTCCTGGCCCAGTGTGCTACTTGAGCAGCTCAGCGGGCTGGGAGAATCACCCCCTATATCTTCTGTATAATGGCCACAATTGCACACTTTCACATTAGAATAAATTTGTGTGTGCTTGAAACTTTAAAATATCTCATTTAGATTTCCGTAACAAAGACTCACAAACCCTTGCTCCAGTTCTCTTGTGGTGAGAGATCATTTGTTGAGGAGTTTAACCCAGACACATACAATATCTGGGGAATTACAATCTATTTAAAAAGAGTTATAAAGTGTCTATTAAGGAGAAAGTAATAATTCGGGCTGATTTGAATCCTCCATTCAGAGGCTAAGCAGACCTCATAAACCCAGTTAAGTGTCCTTGGGTCTAGTTCCCGTTGACTGAGGTGGAGAGGAATTAAACAGAAGGTATAATGGAGCTTGATTAAACTTCAAATATTCATAAGTATTGTAATACACCATACGAGTTGCAGATTTCCACTACCTTTTATGTAAAGGAGTGATTCCTGGCATTGCCCCTGAGTTCCTTTGATCTTATTTGAAGTTTATTTATAGGCATCAGTCTCAGTCGGGGGTGCAGCTTATAGCTCAGTTGGCTACACGCCAAGCAGACAGACCAGACGCATTGCAAACACATAGGGTTTGATTCCACTTCTCACTGAGGTAGATTCAGTATCTGCCTCTGCATTGTACCTATGGGGTGGCATGATGGTGTTGTGAGACTTCTTAGTGTGTTTACCCCAGTCCAACGCCAGCGTCTCCACATCGTGGCACATCGTTAACACTGCTGCCTCACAAAGCCTTTGATTCCTGGCTTGGATCACTGTCTGTGCGGAGTCTGCAAGTTCTCTGCGTGGGTTTCCTCCGGGTGCTCCGGTTTCCTCCCACAGTCTGAAAGATGTACTGATTAGGTGCATTGGCCATGCTAAAATTCTCCTTCAGTGTACAGATGCCAGAGCGTGGCGACTAGGGGGATTTTCACAATAACTTCATTGCAGTGTTAATGTAAGCCGACTTTAATGTTTATTCATGTCACAAGTAGGCCTACATTAACACTGCAATGAAGTTACTGTGAAAATCCCCTAGTCGCCACACTCTGGTGCCTGTTCGGGTACACTGAGGGGGCATTTAGCATGGCCAACACACCTAACCGGCACGTCTTTCAGACTGTTGGAGGAAACCAGAGCACCTGGAGGAAACCCACGCAGACACTGGGAGAACGTTCAGACTCCACACAGTTAGTGACCCGAGCCGGGAATCGAACTCGGGTCCCTGGCGCTGTGAAGCAGCAGTGTTAACCACTGTACCACCGTGCCGTCCATACTTATGATGCTGATAGATAAAAGTTAAAACTTAAAACTTGTCAGAAAATGTGGCATTTTGCCATAGTTTGACAAATAACTGCCAAGGACTTGTCTTTGGAAAAAGAACTTAAGAAGTTATCTCTTATCAACACCTTTAATCAGCTTGAACACTTCAATTAGATCACCCCTTAACCTTGTGTACTCAAAGGTGTGGAAAACTAGTTTATGCAACCTGTCCTCATTATTTGCTCCTTTTAGCCTCATGGAATCATTGTAATTCTGACCATTCTCACAATGGTTTTTGAATCTTACCTTCTTTGTCTTGGGTTATTTCCAGTCGCACATTTAGCTGAGTTGGTGTGAGTTAACTGCTCTGGTGAGAGGTTAAATAAATACACCTGTAGCATCTGCCCCGATCAGCGGCAGATGCTATAGCAACAGGAAAACTGCACCTCCCCACATCCTTCCCCTCTCCCGCCAGCATCACTGTTGTGCCCCAAGACTTGGAAAGCACCCACCACCAAACCCACAGGAATATTGATCCCAGAACCTTGAACCAGCAGTAGGCCATTCAGCCCCTCGACCCTGTTCCATCATTTTGGGTCAGACCGTGACAACGCTGCAAAGACTTTCAGATAGATTTGTTTAACTGCAAACATTGTCTATTTGTTGAATTCTCTGCAGTCTTGCAAAAATCATTTTCGGTTGAGGGATATAATAAACACAACATGGTTGCGGCCTAGTTCAGGTGCCAATGTTTAGACTCCTAACACTTCACGTAAGTGCTGCAATCTTGCAGTACCATAATTTGCCCCCAGGTGGCACGGTGGCACAGTGGTGAGCACTGCTGCCTCACAGCAAGAAGTCTCACAACACCAGGTTAAAATCCAACAGGTTTATTTGGAATCACGAGCTTTCGGAGCTCGTGAAGACTTGATTACCTAAAAAGACTCACATTCCAACAATTATTTTGCAATTGTGTCTTTGTCTATATATGCCGTGTTTGTGAAACCCAACTCTCCACTCACCTGATGAAGGAGCAGCGCTCCGAAAGCTCATGATTCCAAATAAACCTGCTGGACGTTAACCTGGTGTTGTGAGACTTCTTACTGTGCCCACCCCAGTCCAACGTCGGCATCTCCACATCATGGCCGCACAGCGGCAGGGACCCGAGTTCAATTCTGGCTTAGGTGACTGTGTGGCGTTTGCACGTAGTGTCTGCCTGGGTTTTTTCCAGGTGCTCCAGTTCCCTCCCAGATGCCAAAGATGTGCAGGTTAGTTTGGCTGGCCATGCTAAATTGACTCTTAGTGTCCCAAGATGTGTGGGTTAGGGAGGATTAGTGGGGTAAATGTGTGGGGTCATGGGATAGAGCGGAGTTGGGCCTGAGTAAGATGCTCTGTCGGAGATTCAGTGCAGACTCGATGGGCCGAATGGCCTTCTTTTGCATTGTAGGGTTTCTATGATTCCATGAAAATAGATACCTCAGGTGTCAAACTGACCACTGGGTTACTTTATTAACCTTTTCCCGCAGATCTGTAAACTTAAAAGATTCATACTCTTTGACACAATAGATTTGGTATTGAAAAAGGGGTATAATTGTGCTATACCTTGTGTGGAGAAATGGTGGACTTTGCAAAGTACTCTGCTCCCAGATTTGCTCGATCAATAAAATTCGTATTTTTGAGCTCGATGGTAGAATAGAATAGAATCCCTACAGTGCAGAAGGAGGTCATTCGGCCCATCGAGCCTGCACCAACCACAATCCTCCCCCAGGCCCTATCCCCATAACCCCACATATTTACCTTGCCAATCCCCTGACACTAGGGTCATTTGAGCATGGTCAATTTACCTAACCCGCACAACTTTAGAGTGTGGGAGGAAACCGGAGCACCCGGAGGAAATCCACGCAGCCACGGGGAGAATGCGCAAACTCCACAGGTTGGAATTGAACCCAGGTCCCTGGCACTGTGAGGCAGCAGTGCCACCATGTGTGCCACCATGCCACCCACACTTGCGACACTAATAAATGATCTTAAAAACTTAAAACTTGTAAGAAAATGTGGCATTTTTGCCATAGTTTGGCAAATAACTGCCAAGGACTTGCCTTTGGAAAAATAACTTAAGAAGTAGTGCACTTAATTCCTGCTGCAACACGTGAATATGTAATTTAGGCTGGGAATGCTCCCTTAGTATTGTCATTTATCAATGATGTTCCAAAATTGAGGCCTGCGATTGGGTACATAAATCTCTCTGAGTGTCTTGGCCCAGTTCCTCATTTCATCAAAACCTGATGAATTGTTGATTTATCTTCTTGTTATCTGCTGAGGTGCAAATTGGTTGCTCTGATTGCCAATATGACATTATATGAACGCATTTAACAGAATACTCACCCTTAGACCATTAACATAGATAGAGGGTTTAAAAGAAAATTAAACACATTAATTCTGCTTCCCACGCTGGGAGTGATTTTGACTTCATTAGAAATTAAACTGGGGCGAGATGTTTAGCAGGGGCATATCAAAGTAGTTCGGGCGCATGTATTAATTTAAGGCACCCCTGAGTAAAGAACAAAAAACAAAGAAAATTACAGCACAGGAACAGGCCCATCGGCCCTCTAAGCCTGCACTGACCATGCTGCCCAACTGCATTAAAATCCCCTACCCTTCTGGGGACCATATCCCTCTATTCCCATCCTATTGCTGTATTTGTCAAGCTGCCCCTTAAAACGCACGATTGTATCTGCTTCCACTACCTCCCCCGGCAGCGAGTTCCAGGCACCCACCACCCTCTGTGTAAAAAACCTGCCTTGTACATCTCCTTTAAACCTTGTCCCTCGCACCTTAAACCTATGCCCCCTAGTAATTGACTCTTCCACCCTGGGAGAAAGCTTCTGACTATCCACTCTGTCCATGCCCCTCATAGTCTTGTAGACTTCTCTCAGGTTGCCCCCTCAGGCCAGGCCAGGGAAGCACCTCCCAATATGAGAGTGCACGGTGGCACAATGGTTAGCAGCCTCACAGCGCCAGCGTTTTGTTATGTATGTTGGGGCAGGCCCCTTTAAGGGAATGGAGGTCAGGTGACTCAGGACTCCAGCTCCATCCTGGGTGGAGCTTGTTTTGCCAGTCTTGTGCTGACTGTACTGGAGAGTAGACGTGTTAATAAACAGTTCCAGTTAGTTTACTTCCATTGACCTTGTGGTCTTTTATTAGCCTCTATTATTGGACCTTATACATAACAGGTTCCAAAGCTCTTTCTGTGATGCTGATGCAGAAAGATTCCCTGTCAAAATTTGTGTGAGATTTCGCGAACTCTGCTCAAAGTTGGCATTAGGGAACAAGTTAAATAAAAACCTCTAGACGTTAGTGGGACCCTGATTAGAGATCGCAACAGCCTGATCAATGTGTCTTTTATTCATTCGTGTGTACAAAATTATGAAGGGTATATATAGGGTGAACAGTGGGAAGCTTTTTCCCAAGTCGGAGGTGGCGATCACGAGGGGTCATGGGCTCAAGCTGAGAGGGGCGAGGTATAACTCAGATATCAGAGGGACGTTTTTTACACAGAGCGTGGTGGGGGCCTGGAATGCGCTGCCAAGTAGGGTGGTGGAGGCAGACACGCTGGCATCGTTTAAGACTTACCTGGATAGTCACATGAGCATTCTGGGAATGGTAGGATACAAACGAATGGTCTAGTTGGACCAATGAGCGGCACAGGCTTGGAGGGCCAAAGGGCCTGTTTCCTGTGCTGTACTGTTCTTTCTTCTTTCTTCTTTGGGACATGGGCGTCACTGGCTGGCCAGCATTCATTGCCCATCTCTAGTTACCCGAGGGCAGTTGAGAGTCAACCACTGTGGTTGGCTCTGGAGTCACATGCAGGCCAGACCTTGTAAGGACGGTAGATTTCCTTCCCTTAAAGGGTATTTGTGAACCAGATGGGGTTTTCTGACAATGTTTTCACGGTCATCACTAGATTCTTAATTCCAGATTTTTTTTAAATTGAATTCAAATTCTACCATCTGCCGTGGTGGGATTCAAACTCTGGTCCCCAGAACATTAGCTGAGTTTCTGGATTAATATTCCAGTGATAATGCCACCAGACCATCACCTCCCCCTAAATCACTGTAGTTGCTGCACTCCGAATGATAATTGACTCCACAAAGTACCTTTAGACCATCTTAATGCCAAAATTGTCCGTCGTACTGTCTCCTTTTTCTATCTTTTATATTAGGTAGAAAAAAGTAATGCTAATTAAAAAGAGAAGCAAAGGGAAAATGAGTGCTAATTTTCACTTTGGATTATAGTCTAAAATGAGGGATATTGGGATCAGTCAGCTATGATACATTTCTCGTCATCTTAATTTCTAATGAAGTCAGAATTACACCCAGTGGGCAGCAGAATAAATGTGCTCAATTTTCTTCCAACTCTCTGCTATTTTAGTTGTCCAAGGGTGAATATTCAGATTGATTTATTAGTATAATGTTATTTCTAGTCATATAAGTTAACGCAAAATTAGCCAGCCTTGGGAGACAGAGGTATCTCTGAATCTTGTCTGTAAATTTTACGTAAGATTAAAAGGGAATGTAACACAGGCCTTTTAGGGCAGCCAGTCCAGTGTTTATATTCCATTCGAGCCTCCTCCATTTTTCCTCAGCTAAATCTATCTTCATAACTCTCTATTTCTATCTCCCTCATTTGTTTGTCTAGTTTGCCCTTAAATGTATCTGTGCTGTTCGCTTCCCTGCGGTAGTTAGTTGCACATTCTCACAACTCTCTGGGGAGAAATGTTCCTTCCAAATGCCTTGTAGATTTCTTGGTGACTGTTTTGCGTTGATGGCCTCATAAGCTCTTTTTCAGAGAGGAATCATTGGCCAGAATTCTCCAGCTGTTCATAGGATAGAATCATAGAATCCTTACACTGCAGAAGGAGGCCATTCGGCCCACCGAGTCTGCACTGACCACAATCCCACTCAGACCCTATTTCCATAACCCCACATATTTACCCTACTAATCCCTCTGACGCTAAGGCACAATTTAGCGTGGCCAATGCACCTAACCCGCACATCTTGTGGCTCTGTGGGAGGAAACCGGAGCACCCGGAGGAAACCCACACAGACACGGGAAGAACGTGCAAACTCCACACAGACAGTGACCCGAGGCCGGAATTGAACCTGGGACCCTGGCGCTGTGAGTCAGCAGTGCTAACCACTGGGCCACCGTGGCGCCCTGCTGCCGCTGCCAGCGGGTATGGAGAATTCGACACTCTGCCAGATCTCCATTCACTGAAGCGGGATGGGAGAATCTCGGCTGTGAGCAAGGTCTGAGAATTTACTTTTTATTCATTTATGGGACATGGGCATCACTGGCTGGCCAGCATTTATTGCCCGTCCCTAGTAAGGGATCCCTGGATCCCTAGAATACGGTACATTCTCTCTGTAACCCCTCCGTCAAAACCTTTCACAATTCGAAAGGCCACTATTTGATCACTCATAGAATCATAGAATCCTACAGTGCAGAAGGAGACCATTCGGCCTCCTGAATGGCTGTAAATTGGGTAAGGGGAGTGTGCAGCGGGACCTGGGTGTCCTTGTGCACCAGTCGCTGAAGGTAAGCATGCAGGTGCAGCAGGTGGTAAATAAGGCAAATGGCATGTTGGCCTTCATTGCGAGAGGTTTCGAGCACAGGAGCAGGGATGTGTTGTTGCAATTATACAGGGCCTTGGTGAGGCCACATCTGGAGTATTGTGTGAAGTTTTGGTCTCCTTTTCTGAGGAAGGATGTTCTTGCTCTCAAGGGAGTGCAGCGAAGGTTTACCAGGCTGATTCCGGGGATGGCGGGACTGTTGTATGAGGAGAGATTGACTGGATTAGGATTGTTTTCACTGGAGTTCAGACAAATGGGGGGGGAATCTCATAGAGACTTATAAAATTCTAACAGGACTAGACAGGATGGATGCAGGGAGGATGTTCCCGATGGTGGGGGGAGTCCAGACCAGGGGTCACAGTCTGAGGATTCAGAGTAGACCATTTAGGACGGAGATGAGGAGACATTTCTTCGCTCAAACAGTGGTGAGCCTGTGGAATTCATTACCACAGGAAGTAGTTGCTGCCAAAACATTGAATGTATTCACAAGGCGGCTGGATATAGCACTTGGGGCGAATGGGATCAAAAGTTATGGGGAGAAAGCAGGAGGAGGCTATTGAGTTGGACGATCAGCCATGATCGTGATGAATGGCGGAGCAGGCTCGAAGGGCCAAATGGCCTCCTCCTGCTCCTATCTTCTATGTTTCTCTGTTTCTGTGAGACTGCACCAATCACAATCCCACCCAGGCCCTATCCCCATAGCCCCATGTATTTACCCAGCTATTCCCCCTGGCACTAAGGGGCAATTTAGCATGGACAATCCAACTAACCCGCACATCTTTGGACTGTGGGAGGAAACCAGAGCACCCGGAGGAAACCCACGCAGACACGGAGAGAAAGTTCAAACTCCACACAGACAGTGACCCAAGCCGGAAATCAAACTTCTCAGCCTCTTTTCATCAAGGAAGAAAAGACCCAGCCTGTTAATCCTTTCCTGATATGTATACCCATTGCATTTCTGGTATCATTCTTGTAAATCTTCTCTGTACTTTCCCAGTGCCTCTATATCCTTTCTATGACATGGTGATTAAATGGCATTCAGCTGTCTTAGTATGGTTGAACCATAATTCCCTAATTTTCAATTCTAACCCCCAAGAAATAAAGGATGGGTTTTTCTGACACTTCCCATTGGTGGGATCTTCCATCAACACCCGTCGCATTGGGATGGGTGAGCCATGTAGATCGCCAATGACCTGGGTGGGACAGTCAGTTCATTTGTCATGAGCAAGTGGATAGGAATTTGGGGTGACATGGTGGCACAGTGGTTAGCACTGCTGCCTCACAGCGCCAGGGACCGGGGTTCGGTTCCCAGCTTGGGTTACTGTCTGTGTGGAGTTTGCACATTCTCCCCGTGTCTGTGAGGGTTTCCTCTGGGTGCTCCGGTTTCCTTCCAAAGTCCAAAGATGTGCAGGTTAGGTTAATTGGCGATGCTAAATTCTCCCTCAGTGTACCTGAACAGGCGCTGGATGTGGTGACTAGGGGATTTTCACAGTAACTTCATTGCAGTGTTAATGTAAGACGGCTTGTGCCTAATAAATAAACTTTTACTTTAACTTTCGATAGATTCTTAACAAGATCAGCACAGCTACAATGGTATTGATATATCTGTATTTGCCCCGTCCTACCCCTCCACACTTTATAGAACCATTTTTTATTCATTCGTGGGACATGAGCGTCACTGGCTGGGCCAGCATTTATTGCCCATCTCTAATTGCCCGAGGGCAGTTGAGAGTCAACCACATTGCTGTGGCTCTGGAGTCACATGTTGGCCAGACCAGGTAAAGACGGCAGATTTCCAAAAGGACATTAGTGGACAAGATGGGTTTTTCCCGACAATTGACAATGGTTTCACGGTTATCAGTGGATTCTTAATGACAGATTTTTATTGAATTCAAATCGGCCATGGTGGGATTCAAACCCGGGTCCCCTGAACATTAGCCGAGTTTCTGGATTAATAGTCAATAATACACTAAGCCATTACCTCCCCTGCAATATTGCTAAATCAGGCTTGACTGAAAGAGTAAAATGGCAGGAATCAAACCTGTCCATCTGGACCATGATCTGTTAAACAGGTCAGTATGGTGAAATATCAGAGAAAGGGATTTTCGCTCAATGTATCTGTAACTCCTACTGCGTAAAATCAACTCAATCCATGTCTATAGTTATCCCTAAAGCCATCAGATTAATTGATAACTATTATTTGCTTATATCCATGATTTACATGTTGGACCATCATTTAAGCAATGACATAAACCAAGTAAAACATTCCCAAGGTGTTTCACAGGGGCAAAGATTGTACAAATTTTGACATCATTTAAATTCTCGCACACCCACCAATACTGCCAGCGTGTTATGACACAGAGGGTTTAATCCTCTTTACCTCACATTGTAATCTGGTAAAATATTTGGGAAGGTGCTGAGTGTTCTTAATTAATGTTCAGAGATTCATTAATATAAAGACTTGACCCTCGCTCGAAGTGAACAATTAACAAGGTATTTTATTTAAATAACCAGGAACTTTAACTAAACAAGCAACATATTAATTAAGGTACGGCGCGATTAAAATGCTGTTCAAAGAAGGCAAAACAGTCATTACCAAAACAGTAATAACAGAATTTCAGTCACTGTCAAAGAAATGATACAACCAGGCTTGATGGAATTTGGAAGCTTTTGGAGTTCTTCTGTAGTTGTCCGCTGTCGTACGATCTTTCTGACTCAGTATCCCTCTATTAGATGGCTGGATAATTCGCTCAAGGGATATTTAAACTGGCAGGGATGGATAGCTGCTCTAGAGATGAATGCTGGCTTTTTGGACTGGCTGCCCTGGTCTCTGGAGATGTTTTCTCCCAAGATGTTCCCTAGAGATGGCTGTTGCTTTGGCCTTCTATACCTGCCATGACCTCACAACTTTCTTATACCAGGATTGGTTTGATGCTGTCAATGCTATCAGTTTCAAATCTGATAGGCTCTTAATAGTTGATGGTCCTTTTTAGCCTGATAGGCTGGCAGAACGCAAACTCCTGTTACCAAGTCAATCCTGATGCTTTTGGTCCTTTTGAAACAAATGTTGCAACCTGGAGTCTGTGTGTATTCTGCATTTAGAACAGAACTCAGAAATAGCTTTTACAGGGACCACGCACTGTTTTCTTTCCCTCGAGCATTTTTACAATTCTTTTATATCTTTACAAATATATATATATATACAAACTCAATTTCACAACAAGCGAGAACGGAGATTTGGCTGAGTGCCAAATTCTCTGCAGCGGGACTGGAGAATCCCAGCGGCCGGCGAAGTCACAGAATTCTGGCCCAAGTCAAAGAAGGGGAGATCAGGGAAGATGATCAAGTTCCTGGTCAAAGGCTCAGGACAGGATTTTTCAGATGGTGAAGTTTCCCATCCCTCCACTGAAAACATCAAGGGCAAATGGTTCTCCCCTAATACCAGCTGCCCCACAGCTATTCAACATTCCACTCCCCCACTCGGGAGGAAGTGCCATGTCAGAGATTTGTGGGCCAATCAGATTGACTGATCTTAAGTCTCAGCAGCGCCACCGGGAGTGGTGGCCAGTACTGGGACTACACTTGCTCCCACAACCTAAGTCCAAAACAAAAGTAAATTCGGGATTTGGTTGCGGGGAGAGGAGGGGAGGCCACAAGGGTGAGCTGGGGGTGGTGTGGGGTATGAGCGGGTGAGGGTTCGATTTTGAAAGGGCCGGGGATAAGGAGCACCCAGATGGGAAAACCTTGGGGAGGATCCGGGTGCCAGTGATAGGTTCACACCACTTCCCTCCCTTTCCCGCCTGAGGCCCAACCAAATCGATAATTATATTCATAACAAAATCAGCGCACCCACAATAGCACAGATTTGCACCCACACAATATTAAATAATTTACAATGAGCAGGCAGTGGTGTAGTGGTATTGTTACTGGACTATTAGTCCAGAGACCCACGGTAATTCTCTGGGTGCCTGGGCTCGAATCCCACCCTGGCTGAGGGTGAAATGTGAATTCGATAAGAAAATAATCTGGAATTAAAGATATAATGATTACCACAAAATCATTGCCGATTGCTATAGAATCATAGAATCTCTGCAGTGCAGAAGGAGGCCATTCAGCCCATTGAGTCTGCACCGACAACAATCCTATCCCCGTCACCCCACATATTTACCCTGCTAATCCTGCTAACCTACGCATCCCGGGACACTAAGGGGCAATTTAGCACGGCCAATTAACCTATCCCAAACATCTTTGGCATGTGTGAGGAAACCGGTGCACCCGAAGAAAACCCATACAGATTGTCGTAAAAAAACATCTGGTTCACGAATGTCGTTCAGGGAAGGAAATCTGCCGTCCTGGCCTGGTCTGGCCTACAAGTGACTCCAAACCCACAGCAATGTGGTTGACTCTCAGATGCCCTCAGGGATGGGCAATAAATGTTGTTCCAGCCAGCGATGCCCACATCCCATGAACGAATTAAAAAAGCAATATTGCTACTGGCTTGACAAATAGAGTCCGCCCCATCCCTGACACTCCTCTCACCATGCTCAAGCTTGTGGCCTTGTATGAATGTCTAGCCTGGCCAGGTTGTGTCAATCTGCTACTGTGTGACACAAGCGTCTGGGGAGGCGATGGCTTAGTGGTATTATCGTGAGACCATGAATCCAGAATCTCAGCGAATGTTCTGGAGACCTAGGTTCGAATCCCGCCACGGCAGCTGATGAAATTTGAATTCATTAAAAATACAGGGTATGAAACAAAGGTTTCATTGTCATCTGGTTCACTAATCCCCCTGAGAGTAGGGTCAATTTATCATGGCCAATCAACCTAACCTGCACATCTTTGGAGTGTGGGAGGAAACTGGAGCACCCGGAGGAAACCCACGCAGACACGGGGAGAAAGTACAGACTCCTCACAGTCAGTGCCCCAATGCTGGAATTGAACCCGAGTCCTCGCTCTGTGAGGCAGCATTGCTAACCACTGTGCCACCGTGCCACCCCATGGTGGTACAGTGGGCTAGCATGTGGTTGACTCTCAACTGCTCTTGGGCAACTAGGGATTGGCAATAAATGCTGGCCCAGCCAGTGATGCCCCTGTCCCATGAATGACTAAAAAATAACATTGAACAGGGGCGGCAGCAGTTTAATGAGAAGGCCCATTGCCATCTTCCCAAGGAGCAAAGAGGATGAGCAGTAAATGCCAGTCAAGCAGGCCGCATCTTGAGAGCTGATGTTGTCCCAACACTCACAGAGTACACAACAGGACCTTCAATTTATCAGAACCTTTTGGTCACACAGTGCTTTCCCCTATTCCTGAAAGGGGTGTAGAATGTATAATTGTCCAGTGGACCAGAATTGAAATGGGAAATCTACTGTGTGGGAGGACCAGGGTTCCCAAACCCTGCTGCTCACTGTTGAAGCAATCCTTGACCCCCCCCCCTCAGTCAACACAGTGCCCTCAACAAAAAGTTAATGAATGAAATAACATTCACAGTCCATTATTAAAGATGAGATTGCAGAATACTTG
This sequence comes from Mustelus asterias, assembly GCF_964213995.1. Classification (NCBI taxonomy): domain Eukaryota; kingdom Metazoa; phylum Chordata; class Chondrichthyes; order Carcharhiniformes; family Triakidae; genus Mustelus; species Mustelus asterias. Next base: position 13,127,185 of record NC_135803.1, read on the forward strand.
GAAGTGCAGGATAAAGTAGGACTGAGTCAACACGGATTTGTCAAGGGGAGGTCATGTCTGACAAATCAGTTAGAGTTCTTTGATGAGGCAACAAGGAAGTTAGGTAAAGGAGAACCAATGGACGTGATTTATTTAGATTTCCAAAAGGCCTTTGACAAGGTGCCGCATAGGAGACTGGTAAATAAGCTAAGAGTCCATGGTGTTAAGGGTAAGATCCTGGCATGGATAGAGGATTGGCTGACTGGCAGAAGCCAGACAGTGAAGATAAAGGGGTCTTTCTCAGGATGGCAACCGGTGACTAGTGGTGTGCCTCATGGGGCCAGTGCTGGGACCACAACCTTTCACAATATACATTAACAATTTGGAGGAAGGAACTGAATGCACTGTTGCTAAGTTGCAGATGATACAAAGATATGTAGAAGGACAGGTAGTATTGAGGAAGCAGGGGGGCTGCAGAAGGACTTGGACAGGTTAGGTGAGTGGGCAAAGAAGTGGCAGATGGAATACAATGTGGAAAAGTGTGAGGTTCTGCACTTTGGAAGGAGAAATGGAGGCATAGGCTATTTTTTAAACGAGAAAATGCTTAGGAAATCAGAAACACAAAGGGACTTGGGAGTCATTGTTCAAGATTCCCTTAAGGTTAACGTGCTCGTTCAGTTGGCAGTTAGGAAGGCAAATGCAATGTTAGCATTCATGTCGAGAGGGCTAGAATACAAGAGCTGGGATGTAATTCTGAGGCTGTATAAGGCTCTGATCAGACCACATTTGGAGTATCGTGAGCAGTTTTGGGCCCCATATCTAAGGAAGGATGTGCTGGCCTTGGAAAGGGTCCAGAGGAGGTTCACAAGAATGATCCCTGGAATGTCGAGCTTGTCGTATGAGGAACGGTTGAGGACTCTGGATCTGTACTCGTTGGAAAGATGAGGGGGGATCTTACTGAAACTTACAGGTTACTGCGAGGCCTGGATAGAGTGGACATGGAGAGGATGTTTCGACTTGTAGGAAAAACTAGAACCAGAGGGCACAACCTCAAGCTAAAGGGACGATCCTTTAAAACAGAGATGAGGAGGAATTTCTTCAGCCAGAGAGTGGTGAATCTGTGGAACTCTTTGCCACAGAAGGTTGTGGAGGCCAGGTCTTTAAGGCAGAGATAGAAAGGTTCTTGATGAATAAGGGGATCAGGGGTTATGGGGAAGAGGCAGGAGAATGGGGATGAGAAAAATATCAGCCATGATTGAATGGCGGAGCAGACTCGATGGGCCGAGTGGCCTAATTGTGCTCCTGTGTCTTATGGTCTAAATAAAATGCGGTAATTGGGAAAAGTGACCATGAGATAAAGATTTGCTTTCGTACAGCACCTTCCACAACCTATAGCCAAAGGAAAACTTCTGAAGTGCAATGACTGTAAGAAACTGGCAGCCAGTTTCACAAGCAACAACATGACAATGTCAGTCAGACATGAGGTAGGGATCATAACCAAGTCACAAGTAAAATAAGTCTGAAAGTTTATTTATTAGTGTCACAAGTAGGTTTACATTAACACTGCAATGAAGTTACTGTGAAAATCCCCGTCGCCACACTCTGGCACCTGTTCAGATACACTGAGGGAGAATTCATCATGGCTAATGCACATCTTTCGGACTGTGGGAGGAAACCAGAGCACCCAGAGGAAACCCAATGCAGACACGGGGAGAACATGCAGACTCTGCACAGACAGTGACCGAAGCTGGGAATCGAACCCGGGACCCTGGCACTGCGAGGGAGCAGTGCTAGCCACTGTGCTGCCCTCTAAACAAAGCTCTAGACAAAGATAAAACAACTCCCACCATGAGACCGAACCTACAGTCCAGCACCAGTATGGATTTGTCTTGTCATTATCTGCGCAGCCCCACGTCAGAGCGATTTACCCATCATTAGCAAATGCACTGGAGACAGAGGAAGTCACCAGATACTCCCAGAGCACCCATAGCCCTTACTCGTCCAGACTGGGGAATCCTGCATTTAGCTCACAGAAACGCTCCTTGATGTTTGCAATGAAAGAACACCAGCCTCAAAAGCAACAAGGGAGAAATCAAGCAAATGAAGACACTCTCATGGCTTCCTGGAATGGTTTCCCCGGCAACAGGAAAAAAAGCACATCAATCTGTTGGAGTCGCTGCAACAGTTTGGTACTTAATGGCTCATTTATATCTTGAGTAACTCGGCAGCCTGACTACCTGTTGCAATCAGACGCGTCTACAAATGCCCCAGCGCTGAGGCAATCTTACTCCCCTGCAGCACACACACAACAGAGAAACTCTGAACTAAAGGCTCCTTACCGTTATTTATTCTGATGGAAGTTGAATGAGCTCAGTCGCACTGGAGGCAGATTTATTATTTTTCTTTAAAACATGAAGCGCTTATTAATATTTTAATCTGGAAACCCAGTCCAGTGCTCTCCCCAGTCACGCAGTAAAGTGGCCACGGCAGATACTGGTGAGCAATGATTTTCATTGGAGGGGAGAGAGCGTGTGATATCACCAGGCAACTGTCCCTTATTGGCAGATTTCTACATTTCATCCTTGGCTACAAGGTTACTGGATACAGTACAACAGGCACTTCCAATGCACTCAGCTTCCTTCCTTAGTAAGGAGACCCAATTGTAAACGCTGATCTGCCCCCTCCACATACAGCGCAGTCAGAATATGCACAGCCCAGTCCGACTCCAAACAGTCGCACGTCAGTTGAATGAGTGCAACAGTCTGACTTGGGTCAATGGGTTTAACCATAGACTACTGGCATCATCAGCCCTCCCTATGACCTCCGCCTGACACAGCCAACCACCCCCGGGACTTCCTCAAGCTTTGCTGCACTTAACCCACTCCCTTTCCACGCTGCCCCAACAAGCACAGTGGCACAGTGGTTAGACTACTGCCTCACAACGTCGGGGACCCAGGCTGAATTCCGCCCTCAGGTGACTGCCTGTGTGGAGTCTGCACATTCTCCCCGTGTCTGCGTGGGTTTCCGCCAGTTGCTCCGGTTTCCTCCCACACTCCAAAGATATGCGGGTTAGGTGGATCGGCCGTACTAAATTGCCCCTTACTGTCAGGGGGACTAGTGGGGTAAATACATGGGGTTATGGGGATAGGGTTTGGGTGGAATTGTTGTCAGTGCAGGCTCGATAGGCTGAATGGCCTCCTTCTGTACTGTAGGGACTCTCTGATTCTAAGCTCATGAAAGAATTGGAATTTACTGTGGTATCACATTCCTCAGATTCAAAATCGGCATGAAAGCAAGGCTGTATTCCAGTTTGGCAAGCTAAACACTTTCCCTTCCCACTTTGCAAAGCAGTGAGGAATTACTGACCTTTGCAAACCACATCTAGTCACAGTCTGGGATAAAATATTGAGACCTTTTGGTAAATGTCGGGCCCAGAGTAAATACTCAGCTGACCCCGAACAGAGAAAACAAGAAGGCCAAGATTTAAGGACAGTAAGAAGTCCCTCAACACCAGGTTAAAGTCCAACAGATTTACTTGGAATCACGAGCTTTTGGAGCGTTGCTCCTTCCTCAGGTGAGTGGAGAGTTAGATTCACAATCACGGCATATATATAGGCAGAGATGCAATTGCAAGATAATGGTTGGAATACGAGTCTTTACAGGAAATCAAGTCTTTACAGGTACAGACAATGTGAGTGGAGAGAGGGATAATCACAGATTAAAGAGGTGTGTATTGTCTCAAGCCAGGACAGATGGTAGGATATTGCAAGCCCAGGCAAAATGGTGGGGGTTACAGATAGTGTGACACGAACCCAAGATCCCGGTTGAGGCCGTCTTCATGCATGCGGAACTCGGTTATCAGTTTCTGCTCGGCGATTCTGCATTGTCATGTGTCTTGAAGGCCGCTTTGGAGAACACTTACCCAAAGATCAGAGGCTGAATGCCCTTGACTGCTGAAGGGAATACTCCTGCCTGGTGATTGTCGCGCAATGTCCTTTCATCCATTGTCATAGCATCCGCCTGGTCTCACCGACGTACCGTGCCTCAGGTCATTCTTCCCTGCAGCGTATAAGGTAGACAATGTTTGCCGAGTCGCACGAGTATGTAGCGTGTACCTGGTGGATGGTGTTCTCACGTGTGATGGTGGTATCCGTGTCGATGATCCGGTATGTCTGGCAGAGGTTGCCGTGGCAGGGTTGTGTGGTGTCAATATTGAATCTGTTCTCTGGCAGTGCATTCAGACTTATAACACCTGATTGTGTTGACAGAATGCTCCTCATCTCCCCACTGAATTTGTTCCAATTGCCTTCAGTTCTGTTGGATATCTCCTAAGCTTGTGAGGTTTTAGGGAAATGTGATATTTTGCACACGCTCGTATTAGAATGTGACTCATCCCTCAACGTGTAACTCCCACTTTCTGACATTACTCTTTGTTTCATAGGCCCCAGTCAGATCCATTATCTCATCCAGCGCAGCCCTTTCAGAACTTGTTCCAGTCAGATGAATAGCGAGAAAGAGCTTAAATATATATCAAGCACCTTTCAAGATGGGGAGACGATGGCTTAGTGGTATTATTGCTGGACTATTAAACCAGAAACTTAACTAACATTCTGGGGACCTGGGTTCGAATCCCATCACGGCAGATGGTGAAATTCGAATTTTAAAAAATCTGGAATTAAGAATCTACTGATGACCATGGAACCGGATGTTGGAAAAACCCATCTGGTTTACGAATGTCCTTCAGGGAAGGAAATCTGCCATCCTTACCTGGTCTGGCCTACATGTGACTCTATAGCAATGTGGTTGACGCCCAACTGCCCTCCAAGGGCAACTAGGGATAGGCAATAAATGCTGGCCAGCCAGCGATGCCCATGTCACACGAACGAATGAAAAAAAAGACATAAGCACTCATCAAAGAGATTTGGAGTCAACAACATGGTTTTGAGTACAGTCACTGCAGTAGTGTAGGAAACCTGGCAGTCAATATGGGAAAGTGCCCCCTCAGAGAGAAATCAGATGATGGTCGGATAATTTGTTTTAATGACTGACAGGTAAATATTGATCAGGATGCTGTATGAAGTTCTCTTTCAAAGTGGTTCAAAGGGACACTGTTCATCCACCTCAATGGAGATCCCAGCTTAATACTGTATTTGAAATGCAGGTGGTGCAGCACTCGTTCAGTGCAGCACCGTGAGTCAGCTTCTGTTCAGGCCTCAATGAATTTGCTCAGAGTGCTGCCAACAGCGCAACACTGGATTCTGGTTGGCACGGTGGCAGAGTGGTTAGCACTGCTGCATCATTGCGCCAGGGACCCATGTTCAATTCTGGCCTCGGGTCACTGTCTGTGTGGAGTCTGCACATTCTCCCCTTGTCTGCGTGGGTTTCCTCCGGGTGTAGACCAAAGAGCAAAGAATGGGTGCTCCGGTTTCCTCCCACAGTCAAGCCCTAAGATGTGCAGCAAAAACAGAAAAGTGCTGGAAAATCTCAGCAAGTCTGACAGCATTTGTGAAGAGAGAGTAGAGCCAATGTTTTGACTCTGGATGACCCTTCGTCAGAGCATCTGCAGTATTTTGCGTTTATCTATGATGCTCAGGTTAGGTGGATTGGCCATGCTAAATTGCCCCTTCGTGTCCAAAGATGTGTAGGTTAGGGGAGTTAGCAGGGTAAATACATGGGGTTTCGGGGATAGGGCTTGGATCAGACGCTCTATTGGAGAGCTAGTACAGACGCGATGGGCCGAATTCCCTCCTTCTACACTGTCGGGATTTTGTGACATTCCGAGAGGAATGATGGCTCTTCTGGTCAGACTGGTCCTCAGTCACAATGACAGAATTAGCCAATAAAATTGTACCTTTTGCCTCAAGCAGATAGCCCCAACAATATGGAAATATCCATTGCTTCAAAATCCATAATAAACCGGAATCTGATATCTTTATCGGATTCAGTAAATGTTGTCGGTGATGGTGAAATATTGATGGTTCTTGCAGAGCCTAATATCCAGCGAGGTCACACAGCCTGAACGAGAGACAGCCCCTGACGCTGAATGCTTAAACCACAGAGTAATTGCTATTTGATTTTTTTTCCAGTGCTGGTGCCAGACCCTTCCTCTGGTGTCCCAAACGCGGAAGGACCTGAAAACTGGCTATATTCAACGCTGGCGCTCTGGGTCGCAATTTGAATAAAATTCCTTTATTCTACATTTTTCATCCTTTGTTGTATTCAGGACACATAATACGTAAAATCCCTAAATCTGTCGCACATCCGATCTCGAGCTTCCCAGATACAGGGTTTACCTGTTCACAGTATGGCATGATTCAGAACACGCTTACTCCAGGCTGTAAAATGTTGCTACAGATTTAGCTGTTCTGACCATGGGTAGAGTGTCAGGGCACCTATATGTGCATCGATGGGGAGATAGTGTCCGACTGGTACTGTCACTAGACAAGTAATTTAAGACAACCAGGGCAAGATTTTCTATTTTGCACCTTTTGGTACTTTATTCCTAATCAAAAAAGCCAATTAAGTCCAATCAGAGTCCCCACATGAAGGACAAACCAGATCCAAGCTGACAAGACAAGAATATACGTTAGCTATGAGGAGAGGTTGGAGAAACTTGGTTTGTTCTCACTGGAACGACGGAGATTGAGGGGCGACCTGATAGAAGTCTACAAGATTATGAGGGCCATGGACAGAGTGGATAGTCAGAAGCTTTTACCCAGGGTGGAAGAGTCAATTACGAGGGATATAGGTTTAAGGTGCGAGGGACAAGGTTTAAAGGAGATGTACGAGGCACGTTTTTTACACAGAGGGTGGTGGGTGCCTGGAACTCACTGCCGGGGGAGGTAGTGGAAGCAGATACGATGGTGACTTTTAAGGGGCGTCTTGACAAATACATGATTAGGATGGGAATAGAGAGATACGGTCCCCAGAAGGGTAAGGGGTTTCAGTTCAAACGGGCAGCATGGTCGGTGCAGGCTTGGAGGGCCGAAGGGCCTGTTCCTGTGCTGTAATTTTCTTTGTTCTTTGTTTTATCCCATTTTGGGCTTGATCGAAATAAGATCCAGCTGACAGAAGGGGGCATTGCACCCCCTCCTGGGTTTGATCTGAGCTTCATATTAGCCAAAGCGCCATGACGGCTTTGAAAAATTGCATCATGTAAAGCCTTGGTTTGACCTCATTGGCTCACCTGATTGCTTATTCGACCCTAACTCAGGGAAACCACGATCGCAGGCATCAGCACACTCTCAGTGCAATGGGCTTGTCGTTTCACCCCTACCAGGTAAGTATCCAGGGCAAGACCTGGGGACCTGGGTTCAAATCCCAGCATGGCAGATAGTGAAACTTCAATTCCATAACAATCTGTTGTCGTCTAGTTCACTTATGTCCTTTAGTGGAGAAAATCTGCCATCCAGATCCCACATGACTCTGGTGAAGGTGTGAAGTCTGAGGTTCACTGTCAGGAGGGAGTGAGACTATCTCCCAACAGGAAGTGTGAGCCTGCTTCAGAATGGAAGTTCACAGGGACTGGAGGTTAGAGATAGATCTACAGCATACAACCCTGACTCTCTGATACGAGACTACACTTCACAAAGCTCACAACTCGGGACTGTGGAATTATCCAATTATCCAATCAGTGCTGCTCTGTATCAATTCAACAATTGGAATGTGAGTGGAACACTCTTTTCTGATTGATTAATTTGAAGCAAAACAATTATAGAAGACTTGCTTTGGCGTTCCTGAATGCACATTTCACAAAATTCTTTCCCAGTCCGATCCCTGGTCACCTCATCCTGTGACCACTCTTCTTTTCCAGGCTCAGCACATATTCAACATCCTCACAAACTTACCACAAGGTCCACTCAGAGATGTTTTAAGGAGAGCCAGCAAGCCCGTTCTTTTCTCCACTTCCACAAGCGCTGTTGAATCATCAGGAGCATCAAGGCGTTCTGAAGCTGCAGACTCTGTGTGAAGCTGATACTCATGGCCACTGCCATTTCACACTCCTCTGATGGAAGAGGGTGCGTCCAGCTCAGACCCGCCTGGTAGCTTCTTTCCAGCATTCCATTCTTTCCAGTTCATGCAGGATACATCAAACAGAGTGCTCAACAAGGCAAGAATAACATCCAACTGCCAATTGCTGACAATTTAGGGGCCATCCACAAATTAAATCCTTTCCTGAACGAATAAAAATAACTTCCTTAACCTTGGAGCCCAGTTTTCCACTCTGTCCCAAGAATCCTTGAAACATGTAAGGTCAATGGAAAGATTTCTGAACAACCCACTACCACCCATTTTGCAATCCCCATTGATGTTAACTTTTGCCATCATGCTATTTAGTGCAGGAAACTAATTTCATAACGTTTATTGTTAAAATGTGCATGTGTTAGAAAATATTCCCCCTCCCCGCAAGAGTTGGGATTAAAGCACTTTATGAGGGGCATGGACAGAGTGGATAGTCAGAAGCTTTTTCCCAGGGTGGAGGAGTCAATTACTAGGGGGCATAGGTTTAAGGTGCAAGGGGCAAGCTTTAAAGGAGATGTACAAGGCAAGTTTTGTACACTCCCACAGAGGGTGGTGGGTGCCTGGAACCCGCTGCCGGGGGAGGTAGTGGAAGCAGATACGATAGTGATTTTTAAGGGGTGTCTGGGCAAATACATGAATAGGATGGGACTAGAGGGATATGGTCCCCGGAAGGGTAGGGGGGTTTAGTTCAGTCGGGCAGCATGGTCAGTGCAGGCTTGGAGGGCTAAAGGGCCTGTTCCTGTGCTGTAATTTTCTTTGTTCTTTGTTCCAACGTATCAGAATTGACATCCATTCCCATAATATGATGGAATTTCACATTAAGTTTGAAGGTGATGTTGTGCAATAAGAAACTGGTGTTTTAAATCTAAACAAAGGAAAAATAAAGGTATGAGGGGCAAGTTGGTGAGGGTGGATTGGGAAAGTACATTTTATTTATTAGTGTCACAAATAGGCTTACATTAACACTGCAATGAAGTTACTGTGAAAATCCCCTGGTCACCCCATTCCGGCACCTGTTCGGGGGGTACACTGAGGGAGAATTTAGCACGGCCAGTACACCTAATCAGCACGTCTTTCAGACTGTGGGAGGAAACCGGAGCACCCGGAGGAAACCCACGCAGACACGAGGAGAACATGCAGACTCCGCATAGCCAGTGATCCAAGCCGGGAATCGAACCCAGGTCCCTGGCGCTGTGAGGCAGCGGTGCTAACCACTGTGCCACCTATATTGGGGAACAGAGAAATGGCGGAGAAAGCAAACAAGCACCATGGTCCGGATTCCCTGACCTTGCCCATAACTGCAATTATCCAGTCCCGCAGTGAGTCGAGATCTGACTGAGCGCCAAATTTCCATTCTCGCTGGCAGAGGTGGCGGGGTGTGAATGGCTGGGGAATTCTGGCCTTTGTGTCTGTCTTCCTGGAGGAAAATAACACAAACCTCCCAGAAATAATGGAGAATCAAGGGACCAGTGCAAATGAAGAACTGTAAGTTATTGATATTAGGTAGAAAATAGTACACATAATTGATGGGACTGGTTAAGAGTGGTTCGACCTCCCGGGAAGCCCAATTGTACCCATTGCAGTGCAGGGCATTCAATCTATAGTTCCAGAAAAAGAAAGACATTCATGACCAGCAGACGACTCCAAGCACTTTCCAGTCAATTAAGCACTTTATAAGTTCCATCACTATGGTAATGTAAGAAAAGATCAATGCCAGCAGTTACAAGTGAGATGTCAGAGCACTAAACTTATCATTAACACTTTAATAAAGATTATCAGTGAGTTATTGGGTCTGAATTTCCTCAGAGGGGCAATCAGAGTTGGATTGCTGTCCCGCTCCTGGCTTCCAACATCAAAATCCAGGCCATCTTTTCCGGCCCAAACTTCCGACTCAGTGTTGTGAAGTTGAGTTTGTGAAGTGTGGTCCCTTTAAAAGCTGATTCTGTGTTCAGTGCTTGGATGTTTAAATCGCAGGTGCCTACAGGGTACACAGATTGCAACATTTGTAACCAAGACCAAGCATCGGGGTTGCCTTGGTAACAGGCTTTGCAGGCTTTTGAATTCAGCAGCCTATCAGTTTAAAGAAGACACTCAACTCTCAGAGACCTATCAAATTTGAATTTGCTGTTGTTGACAACATCAGACCAATCCTGGTGTAGGAAAATTGATTAGGTCATCACAGTTATAAAAAGAGGAACTCAACTGCCTGCCTGCAGTTCAACTGAAGAGCTGCCACCTCTCAACACCTAGAGAGGGCAAGTGTGGCTCTCTGCCAGCGAATAAATATCTCTTAAGAGAACTCTCCATCTATCTAACGAAGTGTACCAAAATCAGAACGAGCTTCCAAACAATGGAATTGACAGAAGAATTCCAAAGGTTTTCCAAAGCCAAAACATCGAGATGTATTTATTTTGAGAGTGACTTAAGTCTGGGTTGTTTTTGGTAATAAATGGACCTTGTATTTATTTGAACAGCGTTCCAGTAGAACCTTACTTTAATTGATATGTTACTTGTTTAGTTAAAATTCCCGGTTGGTTAAATAAATAACTTGTTAATTGTTCACTTAAAGTGAGTGTCAGGTCTTTCTGTTAATGAATCTCTAAATGTGAATGAAGAAGAGTTCACACCTTCCCAAACACCTTTAACAGATTACAAAGCGAGGTATTCCTCTATGGGGGATTCAGCGTGGTTTCTCAGAAGGGGGTAAATCTCCATGCCCTAACACTCAGGCGGGGTGAGAACTGTGCAGGGAAGTGCTCTCCTGACACCTTCAGCTGAGGGCTGCGCAGCTGAAGGTAAGGAGGCCACATCCCCTTCTTTATGAGGGGGTGTGGAGTTTAGTTGATGAGTCCCATGTGGGTTGAAGGATGGGGGGGAGGGTGGGTTGTTGCCTCCCACAGGGGTGTTGGCAGAGATGGGGACGCTATGGGTGAGGGCTGGGGGTGTAATTAGGGGTCCTGTGGGGGTGGGAGTGTATGCATGATGCGCTATGGGGGTTTGGGAGCTGGGAGGAGCATCTAGAGGGATGGGGCCTGGGTGTTGTGAGGGTGTGCTGTGAGGGGGTCAGGGGGGTATAAGGGGGATTGGAAGTTAGAGGAGTGGTGAGGTCAGTACAATAATTACCCAGAAGCTAGAAGTGTTTTTTTTATTCATTCGTGGGACATGGGTGTCTCTGGCTGGCCAGCATTTATTGTAAGAAGTCTCACAACACCAGGTTAATGTCCAACAGGTTTATTTGGTAGCACAAGCCACAAGCTTTCGGAGTGCTGCCCCTTCATCAGGTGAGTGGGATTTCAGTTCACAAACAGGGCATATAAAGACTCAAACTCAATTTACAAAATAACATTCATTATTATTTACCCCAGTCCAATGCCGGCATCTCCACATCATAGCTTTTATTGCCCATCCCTAAATGCTCTTGGAGGGCAGTTGAGAGTCACATGTAGGCCAGATCAGGTAAGGACGACAGATTTCCTTCCCCAAAGGACATTCATGACCCCCTCCAGGGTTTTTCCGATAATCACTTCATGGTCATCAGTAGATTCTTAATTCCAGATTTTCTTTTGTTCAATTCAAATTCCACCATTTGCCGTGGCGGGATTTGAACCCGGGTCCCCGGAACATTAGCTGAGTTCCTGGATTAACAGTCTAGCGATAATACCGCGAGGCCATCTACCTCCCTTTGAATTTAAGGTTTGAATTCTTCTAACTCTATCTGGATAACTATCGATGTAAAACAGTCATAACCAACCAAGTGTAATGACATAAATTCTATTTCCAAATGGTCCCCAGTGCAAGGTAATTGGTCATCGGAAATGTGAATTTCCCAGGCTTTTGCCATGCAATCCCTACCTGGAAACCTAATTGAGGCGGGGGGGTTGAATGGAACAAGATGCCCAGTGTATATTTGGGTTACCCCCCCCAAGATATACTTGGATGTCATGGGTCACAGTGTCACTGTTGTTTAAGAGGGAAATATGAGTGTTACCATTATTACAATTAGTTTATCTGAGCTTTTCAGCCAGCTACTATTTGTTGCTGAAGGGATCAAATTTCCTCCCAACTCTATTTTCTGGCTGCGAATCCCCCTTCTCCCATCTAACCCCTCTTTCCCATCCCCAGTTTCCCCATCCACAAATAGCCTCCTGGATTTCGAACTGCTCACACAACAGCCAAACCCTGCCCTAAAGTACTGACCTCCAGAGGACTCAATATTAATGAAATACGGAAACCTTTGCAGCTATCACATGACTAACCATCAAAATGTCACATGATCAGACCCCCAGGAATGCCTCAAAGCCTCATGGAGAACCCCAAATAAAACACGACAATTCATATTTATATGCTGCCTTTAACATGATGGAATCTCAACACACTTCACAGGAACATTATAAAACAAAGCATGACACTAAGCTGGATAAAGAGGTATTGGTTCAAATCAGCAAAAGCTTAGTCAAAGAGGCAAGTTTTAAAAAGTGTCTTAAAGGTGGAAAGTGAGATAGTGAGGGGGAGAGATGTAACAAAGGAATTCCACAGAAGGAGCTAGACAGATTTTTAATTGGTAATGGGTTGAAGGGTTATGGGAAGAAGGCAGGAGAATGGGGATGAAGAGCATATAAGCCATGATCAAATGGCGGAGCGGACTCGATGGGCTGAATGGCCTAATTCTGCTCCTATGTCTTATGAACTAGTGAACTTACAAATGGAGCATAGGGCCTAGTCAAAAAAAGCCAGGGCCGCCCATGGTGAAGCAAATGAAATGGGGCAAAATCAAAAGGCCATAACCTGAGAAGTACAGATATCAGTTTGTTCATTTATTAGTGTCACAAGTAGGCTTACATTAACACTTCAGGCGTGATTCAAAAGACCCACTAGGGAGCTTTTATCAAACAAAGTTTATTTAAGAATATAATTGACATGTATAGTAAGAAAGTTAGCAAGGACTTTTATCAATTACAAACAAAAAACAACCACACTAATGTATAACCCTTAATGAATATAAGTAATGATTTTCCAATCAAAACCAAAACCTTCCATAGACAAAACCCTGTAAACAATTAATTAAACAATTACTTTAACACTGCAACAAGACCATAAGATATTGGAGCAAAATTAGGCCATTCGGCCAATCGAGTCTGCTCTACCATTCAATCATGGCTGATATGATTCTCATCCCCATTCTCCTGCCTTTTCTCCAGGACCCTTGATTCCCTATTGATCAAGAACCTATCTATCTCTGTCGTAAAGACACTCAATGACCTGACCCCCACAGCCCTCTGTGGCAATGAGTTCCATAGATTCACCACCCTGTGGCTGAAGAAATTCCTCCTCATCTCAGTTTTAAAGGAGCGTCCCTTCACTCTGAGGTTGTGCCCTCGAGTTCTAGTCTCTCCCACGAGTGGAAACATCCCCTCCATGTCCACTCTACCTAGGCCTCTCAGTATACTGTAAGTTTCAATTAGATCCCCCCTCATCCTTCTAAACGCTATTGCATATAGATCCAAATTCCTCAACCACTCCTCATATGACAAACCCTTCATTCCTGGGATCATTTTGTGAACCTCCTCTGAACACCCTCCAAGGCCAACACATCCTTCCTTAAACTGCTCACAATATTCCAAATGGGGTCTGACCAGTTCTATTTCAATGAAGTTACTGTGAAACTCCCCTAGTTGCCACACTCCGGCGCCTGTTTGGGTACACAGAGGGAGAATTTAGCATGGTCAATGCACCTAACTAATACGTCTTTCGGACTGTGGAAGGAAATCGGAGCACCCGGAGGAAACCCACACAGACACGGAGAGGACATATAGACTCCACACAGACAGAGATCCAAGGTGGGAAACAAGCCTGAGTCCCTGGCGCTGTGAGGCCGCAGTGCTAACCATTGTGCCACCATGCTGCCCGGGGACACTGAGAGTGATGGGGTTAGAGGAGATTACAGAGAAAGGGATGGGCGAGGACATGGAGGGATTAATCTACTCATCTGGACTGACATCTAATCGACAAAATAACTTGTGCAGGATTGCTTCATAACCATGGCTACAACATGGCTAGGTGCGATATGAGGAAACACTGAAGGAATGGTGTGTGTGAACTACGGATTAATCTTTATTGGGAACTGTTCTGCAGTCTGCTAATGTTGCTGGGATCTGCGCTATTCCACTTGCTGCTGGACACTGGAATTCCAAGCATGACTGGGAAAGACAGGCGCCACATAGAAACACTGTGCATGAATGGCCATTCAAAAGCTTTCATCACAGCTTTCAAAAACAGTACAGGCAATACAGTGACAATTTGAATTCAGGTGTCAGGTGTCGAGACCTGATAAAGGCAATCAATTTTATTACAATGGTATTCCCGACATTGAATGCTGGGATTCCCGTGATGTCACCAGTGAGCAACAATCACAATGAGAATTCCTGCCAATGTAAAACGGGATTTAGGCCTCTTGTGGGATTTTCCACCCCTGTCACCAAACCCGCCCAAGAGGAATGAGGGCAGAAAATCCCGGCCGGTCTCTGAGAGGGGTAGAGAGTGGAGAGGGTGGCCCAGGCAGCCGAAGGTATGGCCACGGTTGATAAAGCAGCAGAAATCAGTGATGCAGAAGAGGCCAAAAATGGGAGAACTGAGAGCTTTGAACATTGCCAAGCTAGAGGAGATCACAGGGAGGAATAAGGCTGTGCAGGGATAATGCAAGCTTGAAATTGTTTGCTCTTTGCTATTCCGGTCTCGGGTCACTGTCTGTGTGGAGTTTTGATGTGGATTTCAACTCTATCTGACGAAGGAGCAGTGCTCCAAAAGCTAATGGCATTTGCTACCAAATAAACCTGTTGGACTTTAACCTGGTGTTGTTAAAACTCTTACTGTGTGGAGTTTGCACAATCTCCCCGTGTCTGCATGGGTTTCCTCTAGGTGCTCCAGTTTCCTCCCACAGTCCAAAGATGTGCGGGCTAGGTTGATTGGCCATGCTAAATTGCCCCTTAGTGTCAGGGGGATTAGCAGGGTAAATATGTGAGGTTAAGGGAATAGGGCCTGGGTGGGATTGTGGTTGGTGCAGACTTGATGGGCCAAATGGCCTCCTTCTGCACTGTAGGGATTTGACAATTTTATGATTCTAACTACCACATCTTTCGGACTGTGGAAGGAAACCGGAGCATCCGTAGGAAACCCATGTAGACACAGGGAGAACGTATAGACTCCATACAGACGGTGAACCATGCTGGAAATTAAACCCGGGTCCCTGGCGCAGTGAAGCAGCAGTGCTAACAATTGTGCCAACGTGCCACCCACGTGTCACCATGCTGCCCACATGTGAGCTAAGGCCTTTCTCTCAGTAATGGCGAAAACTGATTTCAATAAAAATCTGGAATTAAAAAATCAACTTTTAAAGATGCACCATAGAAAGCATTCTTTCTGGTTGTATCACAGCTTGGTATGTCTCCTGCTCTGTCCAAGACCACAAGGACCTACAAAAGGTTGTGAATGTAGCCCAGTCCATCACGCAAACCAGCCACCCATCCACTGACTCTGTCTACACTTCCTGCTGCCTCGCAAAGCAGCCAGCATAATTAAGGACCCCACGCACCCCGGACATTCTCTCTTCCACCTTCTTCTTTCGGAAAAAATATATAAAAGTCTGAGGTCATGTACCAGCCGACTCAAGAACAGCTTCTTCCCTGCTGCTGTCAGACTTTTGAATGGACCTACCTTGCATGAAGTTGATCTTTCTCAACACCCTAGCTATGACTGTAACACTACATTCTGCACTCTCTCCTTTCCTTCTCTATGAACGGTATGTTTTGTCTGTATGGCGCGCAAGAAACAATACTTTTCACTGTATGTTAATACATGTGACAATAATAAATCAAATCAAATCAAATAATGGTGACATTGAAACAGATTGTTGTGAAAACCCATCTGGTTCACTAAAGTCCTTTAGGGAAGGAAATCATACCTGGTCTGACTTCAGATTCTTAGCTGTTCTCTGAAATGGCCTGGCAAGCCATTAAGTAAAGGCAGTAAATGTAGGCCCAGCCAGTGGTACTAAATGTCCCATGAATAAATAAATGAATCAATAAAGCGCTATGTGCAAATTGGCTGCTGTCTTTCCCAGATTGTGCAAGTGAGTCCTACTCCTTTAGGTGCTGTGTGATGGTACCACAGTCTACTGCAGTGTGGCTGACACGGAACTTCCACCATCAAACACACTACAATGATGTACAGGCTGATAATCAGTCTATGTGGCTGTGCTATGAACACACATTTAACAAAGAACAAAGGAAAGTACAGCACAGGAACAGGCCCTTCGGCCCTCCAAGCCTGTGCCGATCATGATGCCCTAACTAAACTAAAAAATAACCTTCTGCCCTGACTCGGACCATATCCCTCTTGTCCATCCTTATTAACGTACCCATCCAGATGCCTCTTAAATGTGGCGAATGTGCCTGCTTATGTTACGAAGGGGAGGGTAATCTTCGCTCTGAGAACTAACACTCAACCACTCAAAGATAAGTACCTCCCTTTCATAATCTTGTAAAAAGTGTGTGATAAATGGTACAATCTGCCGACAGCAATTTTCAGTGGTCAAATCAAAAATAGCTACTTGAGATTCTCTCCTTAAAAGAAATGTTACACTTTATTTTCTCGCTGGATGTAAGCAGGTTAACTAAACTATTCTTATGGAATGCTGTTCAGATAATTACAATTCCCACTTATTAACAAACAAAAACCAGTAGAATTTTTATGTCACTATCAAATGACAATCAGGTTTGTAGTCTTCGCGGAATCTACTTTCTTCTGTGCTTCTGACCTTCTGAGATGAACTGAGGTTTTCTTTTAAGGACATAAACTGTGGCTTTTACACTAGCTGAGAGTTGTCTGTCTGTGTCTCTCTGCCTAGCTGTTAGCTGTGGCAGGCGGCTGGCAGATGGTCTTCTTGTGGCTTCTGCCTCTTTGGAGCAGGGAGTGGTGGAATATATACCCCCGATGACACAGCAAAATTCACACAATAGGATTGGTTTACAGGTTACCAAGGTACCAAATTTAAATCCGACAGGTTGATGCGGTTCAAATGCATATTTTAAATTGATTGGTTAACATTCAAAACATATTGTGATTCAAATGCTAAAGCCTGTTACCACAGCAACCCCGTTGTTTTGCCTCTCAATATAATGTTTCAATTAGTACTGGAATCTTACACCTGCTGCTTCCCAGCAAAGCTAAATTATCTTTTAAACAGACAATTTTTACAACTCTTAGCATTTTGCCAGTATTTATAATGCTTATAATTTTACAAACACAAACTTTACAACAATTCCACCACCTCCTTTATCAAGGCGTTCCAGGCACCCACCACTCACTGCATAAAAAGCTTTTCCCCTCTCACCTTGAACCTGTGCCCCTTGTAATTCACACTTCCACCCTGGGAAAAAGCCTCTGACTATCCACCCTGACATTTGCCTCTCATCATTTTGTAGACCTCTATCAGGTCTCCCCTCATCTTCCGTCTTTCCAGTGAAAACAATCCTAGCTTATTCAACCTCTCCTCATAGTCAACACTCTCGAGACCAGGCAACATCCTGGTGAACCTTCTTTGAACTCTCTCCAAAGCTTCCACATCCTTCTGGTTGTGTGGCGATCAGAACTGCACACAATACTCCAAATATGGCCTACCCATAGTTTTATGTAACTGCAACATGATTTCCCAACTCTTGTACTTTAGTGACCATCAAGTCCTGAAGTGAGACTTGAACCCAGAGATAGGAATGCTGGCCATTGTGCTACGATAGTGGCGACTTGTCAACAATCCTCCATTGGCTAAAAGCCACACTGGGGCATTCTGCAGTGGTGAATGACATTATAGAAATATATGTGTCCAGTTCTGGTCACCCTATTATAGAAAGGATATTATTAAACGAGAAAGAGTGCAGAAAAGATTTACAAGGATGCTACCGGGACTTGATGGTTTGAGTTATAAGGAGAGGCTGGATAGACTGGGACTTTTTTCTCTGGAGCGTAGGAGGCTGAGGGGTGATCTTATAGAGGTCTATAAAATAATGAGGGGCATAGATCAGCTAGATAGTCAATATCTTTTCCCAAAGGTAGGGGAGTCTAAAATTAGAGGGCATAAGTTTAAGGTGAGAGGGGAGAGATACAAAAGGGCCCAGAGGGGCAATTTTTTCACACAGAGGGTGGTGAGTGTCTGGAACAAGCTGCCAGAGGTAGTAGTAGAGGCGGGTACAATTTTGTCTTTTAAAAAGAGTTTGGGCAGTTACATGGGTAAGAGGGATATGGGCCAAATGCGGGCAATTGGGACTAGCTTCATGGTTAAAAAAAAGGGCGGCATAGACAAGTTGGGCCGAAGGGCCTGTTTCCATGCTGTAAACCTCTATGACTCCATGACGATATGTCTTTCTGTCTCATGGGGAGTCCAAAACCTGGGCCGTAAATATAACATAGTCTCCAATTAATCCCACAGGGAATCCAGGGCAAATTTCTTTAGCCAGAGAGCAATTAGTATGTGGAATTGGCAATGATAGAGAGTTGTTCAATCTAATAGCATGGATGCACTTCAGGGGAAATTGAAAATACAATGAAGGAAAAATTAATAGAAAGTTCTGCTGAGGGGATGAGATCCAGTCTGGGGGGAAAGAGTTTGTATGGAGCATGAGCACTGCATAGACCTCAATGAACTGTTTCTGGGTAAACTGGGATTGCATGTTGTTATATATTGAAAAGGGTTGCCTGTTTGCTTTAAGAGCTGATCATATGATTTGATGGTGATGTCATTGGAACGTTTCACAGACTGCTGCTTTCACTTTCAGTTTGTCCTCTGTGCGGGCAAAGCCTTCGAGAACAAATCTGTTATTGTTAGTGATGCGCGATTAAATCACTCGGGAGTCTAGATTGTACCCGGGAAATAAAGGCTTTTATTACTAACAAGAATGGAGCACACTATATACAATACAATCCCAGACTAAAGGGTCACCAGGCAGTGCAGTGACCTTTATACTTCCCCAGGTAGGCGGAGCCAACTGGAGTGTACCACAGAACAATATCAACAGGTAGAACAGCCCAACCCTAACCCCAACAGTGACGACAGTAACATATCTACAAACACCCATAGTGCTGACCATCCATGGCTCAGCACTCATAGTGGTAACCAACTATGGTTCACCACATTCACCCCTCCTTTAAAAACAAAGGCCGGCGGGGCAAAAAAAATAGAACAACTGTTCATATATTCACAAGTTCAGTCGTATTGGAGGACCGCACCGTCTCTGCGACCTGCTCAACACTGGCGGTAACGCCGGTTCTGGTAACCGTGGTGACCTTCTCTCCAAGGCGGTGTCCAGTGACTCCTCCAGTTCCTCACGGACAGGTGGACCACAAGGTGGAGACAATCTGCTGGACTCGAGCACGCCTCGAGGTGGCGACAATCTCCTGGACTCAGGCAAGCTGTTCACGGGAGTAAGAGGATTAAATGGTGGTCCCAATACTGCCCGCGTCGCGTCAGGAGGGGAGATAAGGGTCAGGGGTCCCTAACTAGGGGTGTGGGAGCGACTGGGGTTTCCAAGTCCCCTGCAGGCGCCAGATCTCTAATAGACACCGTGTCCTCTCGCCCGTCAGGATATGCCACATAGGCATATTGAGGGTTGGCGTGGAGGAGATGGACCTGTTCAACCAAAGGGTCGGACTTGCGGGTCCTAACATGCCACCGCAGGAGGACAGGTCCTGAGTACGTCAACCAAGACGGTAATGAGGTCCCAGAGGAAGACTTCCTAGGGAAGGAAAACATCCTCTCATGTGGAGTAGCGTTGGTTGCCGTACACAGGAGTGAGCGGATGGAATGGAGCGCATCAGAGAGTACCTCTTGCCAACGGGAGACTGGAAGACCTTTAGACCTCAACGCCAGTAAGACAGCCTTCCAGACTGTAGCATTTTCTCATTCAACCTGTCCGTTACCCTTAGGGTTGTAACTCGTAGTTCTACTTGAGGCAATCCCTTTTGAGAGCAGGTATTGCCTCAAGTCGGCACTCATGAATGACGAGCCCCTATCACTGTGGATATAGCTGGGGTAACCGAATAGGGTGAAAAGATCCCGTAATGCTTTGATAACCGTGGCAGCGGTCGTATCAGAACAGGGAATGACAAAAGGGAATCGTGAGTACTCGTCAATCACATTGAGGAAGTACACGTTCCGATCTGTCGAAGGAAGGGGGCCCTTGAAGTCCACACTCAGTCTTTCAAAAGGGCGAGTGGCCTTAATGAGGTGTGCCCTGTCAAGTCGGTAGAAGTGCGGTTTGCATTCAGCACATACCTGGCAGCTTCGGGTTATGGACCTGACATCCTCCACTGAGTAGGGTAGATTCCGGGCCTTTACGAAATGGAAGAGCCGAGTGACCCCCGGATGGCAGAGATCATTGTGGAGGGCCTGTAACCGATTCTCCTGCACACTTGCACATGTTCCACGCGACAGGGCGTCTGAGGGCTCATTGAGCTTCCCTGGACGGTACATGATATCATAGTTGTAGGTGGAGAGTTCAATTCTCCACCTCAAGATTTTATCATTTTTCATCTTACCCCGTAACGTGTTGTTGAACATGAACGCCACGGACCTCTGGTCCGTGAGCAGGGTGAATCGTTTTCCCGCCAAGTAATGGCGCCAATGCCGTACGGCCTCCATAATGGCCTGAGCCTCTTTTTCCACCGCAGAGTGCCGAATTTCAGGGCCTTGGAGGGTGCGAGAGAAAAAGGCGACGGGCCTGCCCGCCTGGTTAAGTGTGGCGGTCAGGGCGAAATCAGATGCATCACTCTCCACCTGGAAGGGGATGGACTCATCAACAGCGTGCATCGTGGCGTTCGCCATGTCGGCTTTTATCCCTTCAAAGGCTAAGCGAGCCTCTGTTGCTATGGGAAAGGAGGTAGACTTGATGAGCGGACGGGCTTTGTCCGCATAATTGGGAACCCACTGTGCATAGTATGAAAAGAAGCCTAAGCATCTTCTCAGTGCTTTGGTGCTAGTGGGCAGGGGAAGTTCAAGGAGGGGACGCATACGGTCTGGATCAGGGCCAAGGACCCCGTTTTCCACCACGTATCCGAGAATTGCTAGGCGGCGCTTGCGAAATACGCACTTCTCCCTGTTGTAGGTCAGACTCAGGCGAGACGCAGTGCGTAAAAATCTAAGGAGGTTGGCATCGTGGTCCTGCTGGTCATGGCCGCAGATAGTGACGTTATCCAGGTACGGGAAGGTAGCCCGCAGCCCGTTCTGGTCCACCATTCGGTCCATTGCACGCTGGAAGTCCGAGACCCCATTCGTGACGCCAAAGGGGACCCTTACAAAGTGATAAAGACGACCATCCGCCTCAAAGGCCGTGTATTTTTGGTCCTCTGGGCGAATGGGGAGCTGGTGGTAAGCTGACTTCAAGTCAATGGTGGAGAACACCCGGTACTGCGCAATCTGGTTGACCATGTCAGATATGCGCGGGAGAGGATACGCATCCAGTTGCGTATATCTATTAATGGTCTGACTATAGTCTATGACCATCCGGGGTTTGTTTCCAGTTTTAACCACCACTACTTGCGCTCTCCATGGACTAGAGCTTGGTTGGATGATCCCTTCCCTGAGGAGCCGCTGAACTTCAGATCGAATAAAGATCCGATCCTCAGCGCTGTAACGCCTGCTCTTGGTTGCGATGGGCTTGCAGCCTGGCACGAGATTCTCAAATAAAGATGGTAGGGTGATTCTGAGTGTCGAGAGGCTACACGTGGAGCGCGCTGGGCAATTTGGAGGCTGCTGTGCTCCCACTGAAAGTGGAGGGAGTGGCCCATCGTACTGCAGGGTTACACTCCTCAGGTGGACCATAAAGTCTAGTCCCAGGAGTATCGGAGTGCAAAGGTGCGGTAACACAAGGAGCCTGAAGTTCTCGTAAACTGTGCCCCGCACCGTTAGGTTGACCACGCAGCTCCCTAGCACGGTAACAGACCGGGACCTCGACGCCATCGAAATTGTCTGTCTGACAGTCCGTACTCGGAGACCGCACCGTTTCACGGTACATGATATCATAGTTGTAGGTGGAGAGTTCGATTCTCCACCTCAAGATTTTATCATTTTTGACCTTACCCCGTAACGTGTTGTTGAACATGAACGCCACGGACCGCTGGTCCGTGAGCAGGGTGAATCGGTGAATGAAGCTCTCCGTGCTCCCGCTGTCAAACAAACAATGAATTTGGCGTCCATTTACCTCTATGCCCATCATGGACTTGTCGAGTCTGTGAGGCTTGGCCTAGTCCAGGATGATTGACGCCACCATTGGGTCTTGGGTGCAACTGCAGGCAGCTGAGATGGTTGATGAAGATGACCCCTGCTGGTCGTCTGCGGTCGGTGCCGACCATAATGGCTGCGCCCATGGATCGCACATGGTCGGTGGCGCTAAAAGTGGTGGCGCTCTGGAAACGCACGTGGTGGAAGACCTCGAAGACGCTGGAGACAAGGAGACAGGCTCTGGAAAATCACACGCCGCGCTGCTATGTTTGGAGAGTGTTTTGGTCCTGCAGACTTTGGCATAATGCCCTTTCTTTCCACATGCGGAGCACAATACCGTTCTAGCTGGACATCGCTGCCGAGGGTGTTTCGCCAATCCACAGAAGTAACACCGCGGGCCTCCTGGGGCTGCCGCCGTCATCAGGTCCGAGGTTGGAAACACAATCACGCAGTTTTTCGGGGCCGCTGAATAAAGTTGAGTCGGTGGCTGTACTTGCCACGATGTTCCCACGTGGTCAGTGGGGTACGTTTCTAGACTTCTGGAGGCCGTTTCCATAGCGTCAGCCAATTCTACTGTCTTAGCGAGGTCTAGATTACCTTGCTCTAGCAGCCGAAGGCAAATATCCGACGTGCCGATTCCCGCCACGAAAGCATCTCGGATCAAGTCATTCGTATACTGGGCCGCCGACACTCGCTTGCAGTTGCAGGCTCTGGCTAGCTGCTGAAGTTCACACAGGTACTGTTCTGTCGTTTCGCCGGGCTGCCGCCGTCGAGTGGCTAGAAGGTGTCGAGCATGGATCTCGTTTGGCGGTTTGTTGTACCTTTTCTTAAGTAGTTCGATGGCCCCTATGTAGTCTTGGGCATCGCGGATTGATAAGTATACGGTGTCGCTTACCCTCGCGTGGAGGACCCGCAGTCTATCGGCGTCGTTTTGAATGGCTGTTGAGGCATCGATGTAGTCTTGAAAACACTTTAACCAATGGTCGAAAGTGTTCGACGCTCCTGCCGCACGCGGATCTAAAGTAAGCCGCTCGGGTTTCAACATTTGCTCCATGGTTTTTTTCAAAATTTTGTCAGTAATAAAATTGATGCGCGATTAAATCACTCGGGAGGCTAGATTGTACCCGGGAAATAGAGGCTTTTATTACTAACAAGAATGGAGCACACTATATACAATACAATCCCAGACTAAAGGGTCACCAGGCAGTGCAGTGACCTTTATACTTCCCCAGGTAGGCGGAGCCAACTGGGGTGTACCACAGAACAATATCAACAGGTAGAACAGCCCAACCCTAACCCCAACAGTGACAACAGTAACATATCTACAAACCCCATCGTGCTGACCATCCATGGCTCAGCACTCATAGTGGTAACCAACTATGGTTCACCACAGTTAGTTTTAGTCTATGGGGGCAATCTTACCGGCTCATCTCGCCGGTTGATCGCACCCTGGCACTCCCAGCCTGGCACTACCCACCGGGCACTGGGCAATGCCAAGGCATGGAGCCTAAGGGAATGGGCAGAGCCAGAAGGGACAGTGCCTAAGGGGAGGCAGGAGGGCCTGCGCGCCCTGCAATTGGACATTGGCCGGGGCAGCGATCGGCTGGGTGGGGGTTGGTGGGATCAGGGTGGCTGAGGAAGCCAGTGATCATTGGGGGGGGCAGCGGGGGGGGTGGAGGGAGGGGGCGATGACTGGGGGTTGGGAGGGGAATGGTACTTGTACTCAGAACACTGGGAGATCAAGACACTTTCCCAATAGCGCCCCTCACAGTCGGCAGCCGACTTCCTGGTGAAAATAAATACTGTTCACTCCCACTCCTAGCGTGAATCACACTTTGCTTCTTTTATGCATGAGGTGGCATAAGATATCGTCTGAGAGCTCACCCAGAAAAAGGGCGAGATTTTCTCCCATTTTCACTCTCGTTTAGAATTCCTTTGGTGAGATCACTCCCTGTGTGTGCAAATCCCATTCTTTTCTTTTTGTCAAAACCAACTACCCCTAACACAGTGAGGACATGACAGGTGTAAGGTGCTTAAAACTTATTTTTATTTTGCTGGTAACATTAGCGTGAGCTTCCAAACCCCACCATTTTAACACTATCATTAAACGATTTAAAATGGAGGTGTTAATACTGGCATTTAACTTGTGCTGCCCAGAAATGAATATAGAAGCATTAATCAGAGTCGGAATAACAGGTCCCTCAGTCTATTTTTATTCACACAGCAGTGACTCCAGTTCCGATTTATCAGTTTTGGCAGCTCACTCTGAATAAGTAAGTCAAGCCAATTAAATGCTGCTTTTTTGAAGTTAGAATAGATGAGAAATCGATGTAGGGATTCAATAGTACACATGCTCCTCTGAGCTGTGGGCCTGTTCTCTGAAACTCTGCTTCCCTTTGCTTTCAGCCCCATTTTCTTAAGAGAATCTGAAGAGAATCCGTTACGGTGGCACAATGTTTGGCACTGCTGCCTCACAGTGCCAGGGAGCCGGGTTCAATTCCGGCCTCCGGTCACTGTCTGTGTGGAGTCTGCACATTCACCCCGTGTCTGCGTGGGTTTCCTCCAGGTGCTCCGCTTTCCTCCCACAGTCCAAAGATGTGCAGGTTAGATGGATTGACCGTGCTAAATTGACCCTAGAGTCAGGGGGATTAGCAGGGCAAATATGTGTGGTTGATGGGAATAGGGCCTGCACCGACCACAATCCCGTCCAGGCCTCCTTCTGCACTGTACGGATCATATATGTTTCAGTCTTTCCATTTGCTTCCCATTTTTTCTATGCTTCCCACATTCTTCCTCCTGCTTTAAATGCTGCAAAGGTTTCCCTGTGTGCTAAGAGTGTTACAGGAATGCATCCTGTTGTTAAGCTGTAGCTTGATTGGTAAGTATACTGCGTCCAGTTCTGGTCGCCACACTACCAGAAGGACGTGGAGGCTTTGGAGAGAGTACAGAGAAGGTTTACCAGGATGTTGCCTGGTATGGAGGGTCTTAGCTCTGAGGAGAGATTGGGTAAACTGGGGTTGTTCTCCCTGGAAAGACGGAGGATGAGGGGAGACCTAATAGAGGTGTATAAAAATATGAAGGGCATAGATAGGGTGAACAGTGGGAAGCTTTTTCCCAGGTCGGAGGTGACGAACACAAGGGGTCACGGGTTCAAGGTGAGGGGGGCAAGGTTCAACACGGATGTCAGGGGGACATATTTTACACAGAGGGTGGTGGGGGCCTGGAATGCACTCCCAAGCAAGGTGATTGAGGCGGACGCGCTGGGATTGTTTAAGACTTATCTAGATAGCCACATGAACAGACTGGGAATAGAGGGATACAAAAGAATGGTCTAGTGGGCACATGAGCGGCGCAGGCTTGGAGGGCCGAAGGGCCTGTTCCTGTGCTGTATTGTTCTTTGTTCTTTGTACCCTCGGCCTAAGACACAATGTTGTTGGTTAAAGTCAAAGCCCGGAGACCTGAGGCTGAAAATAGCGGTGGATATTTCAGTGCAGGACTGCAAGGTGTGCGACACAGCCTACAGTGCTGACTTTTTGTACAAGACATCAAAACAAGGGCTGAATTTTAAGTGGGGGGGGGGGAGATGATGGGCGTAGTGGGGGTGTGAGATGGCGGGGGTGGGAGGGTGGGAGCAGTGGGTAGCTTAATAGCAGGGACAGCATCCCAGAGTGAGGTCAGCCTGGGGCATTGATCGGTGTTTTGCCAGCTTCGGGAAGAGGTCAGGGACGCTGGAAGGGGTGTGTGTGGGCGGGTTTGGGGGGTGGTGGGGGGAGATTGGATTTAGAGAGCAGGCGGGTAGGAATGAAAGCAGGAGGTCCTACCATTGGGTGGGGGTTACCCCTGATTTGCAAAGGGCACCCCTCCAAAAGATAGTACCTCCTCCTTCCTTCCCGCTCTTTTAAAAACTTTATCTAAAGCACGGTCTGATTACTCATGTCCGCCTGCTACACCAACAGGATTGTGGCACAAGCAGCGCTTAGTGGGGTCCATTGGCATGTTAACTAATTCTATTGAGCCCTAGACTGGGATTTTACAATCATGTTGTGCCCATTTTGAGGCGCATTTGCCACTCTGCAGCCATCGGTGGGGGGAGGGAGGAGAGCAGGGGGAGGAGGGGGTCCGCTACTGGTCTGGGCAGTGGAGGTGGGTGTCGGCAGGGACTGTACCCCAGGCCGCGGGCCCCCCAATTCGGGGGGGGGAAGGGGGGCGGAATAGGGGAGCTGCTTCAGGCTGCCTGCACTGGCAGGGGCCTGACAGCTCTCCCTTTGTCTGTCAGACCCCTGCCTATGTCTGTCAGACCCCTCCCTTTGTCTGTCAGACACCTCCCCCCTCCTGCCCCTTCTACTTTCTATGACCCTGCTACTGCTAATACGCATGTGCAGCATCAGAGGCCTGCACATGCACAGTACCTCCCTCTGCAGGCTTTCGGGCATGTTAAGCCCCACCCACAGGCTGCTGCAGCGAGCAAAAGGCTCGCTCAGAAGTTTGCAGCCAGGGTGCGTATGGGGGGGGGGGGGGGGTGCTGGGGAGGGGGGAGGTGGTGGTTGAGGGTGGGGGGGGGGATGCTAAAAACACACCTAACAGATGGATCTGAAACTCTCCAAGTTTCAAGTATGCCCAGCACTTGCACAAAAAATGGTAAAATATCGCCCGCTATTTTGTTTTGTAAATGTGGCAGGTGGCTTGCCAATTTCAGCACTCATCCACCCACTGTGTTATAGGGGCGAGCTCAGGAGTAGGTGCAAACGTGGTGGTCTGGGCACCCATCGCCCCCTCCTGACAGAAACACACCTTACAAGGTCTCATATAATCTATGCCGCAGTCTCCATCCACCTTCTCTCAGACTGTTCTTCACCCTGTGATCTCGGTTATTACATCGCTCAACTCATTTCACCAAACACAGATCATCTGGTGATTAACACGTTGATGTTTGTGGGGCTCGACACATTTCTGACCTTACATCCATAACTGCTCATCCAAAGTAATTAATTGTCCATATCGCACCTTGGGAGGTCCTGAGGATGTGGAAGGTGTTGGACAATTACTTACAGAATACTAAGGGGCCTGGATAGAGTGGACATGAAGAGGATGTTTCCACTAATGGGAGAGACTAGAACTTGAGGGCACAGCCTCAGAGTGAAGGGACGCTCCTTTAAAACTGAGATAAGGAGCAATTTCTTCAGCCAGGGGGTGGCGAATCTGTGGAACTCATTGTCACAAAGGGCTGTGGAGGCCAGGTCATTGAGTGTCTTTAAGACAGACATAGATAGATAGGTTCTTGGTCAATAAGGGGATCAAGGATTATGGGGAAAAGGCAGGAGAATGGGGATGAAAATCATATCAGCCATGATTGAATGGTGGAGCAGACTCGAAGGGTCGAATGGCCTAAATCTGCTCCTATATCTTATTGTTTTATGGTCTTATGGACAAATGCAAATCTTTCTTTAATTCTTTAAGAGTTCTTCAAAATTTGTTGCTTTCTGTTAAACCCCTGTCTGCACTGTTATAATTCAGGTCAGAAACTCCAATGCGTTCTGTGAAGTCCACCTATAACTTAAGCTTTGCATTTTGAATTTGGCTAGGGTGAGCATGAGATGCTTCACTTCAGCATGATTCAACTGACCCACTAAGAAGCTTTTATCAAACAAAGTTTATTTAAGAATGCAGTTGACATGTATAGAAAGAAAATTAGCAATAACTTTTACCAATTACAAACAAGAAAAAAACCCAATAATGATATTGAATAACCCTTAACAACTATACAAAATGTTC
Organism: Mustelus asterias; assembly: GCF_964213995.1. NCBI lineage: Eukaryota > Metazoa > Chordata > Chondrichthyes > Carcharhiniformes > Triakidae > Mustelus > Mustelus asterias. The sequence continues at coordinate 13,155,224 of NC_135803.1, forward strand.
CAATCAAAAAACTTCCCTATACAAAACCCTTGCCACAGATTTAGCACAGAAAATATGAATGCTCATGTGATGCTGGAACATAGTCCTTTGGGTGGAGAATTGACATTCCGTCTTCCCAGACTTGTAACTTCTGGCAGCCCTCTTGACATACACCCAGACTAACTTGAAGTCAGATCGGCTTCCCAATAATCAGGGGGAGAGAGAGAGAGATTCTAGTTACTAGCTAGCGATCCACCAACAGCAGAATTTTCACTCCAGGAAGGCCAGGAAGCATGCTTCCAGCTAGCCAGCAAAATTTCCAATACCAGGGAGAGGGAGAAACATTGCTTTCACTGGACAACCAGCACAGCTTTCAACTAAACCAGCGGCTTGCAGCCCCAAAGCTAAAAGTGAAACCTTGAATTCAATATGAAGAATAAAAACTGTCCAAAACACATGACCTGCCACTCAGTCTTCACCTTAACAATGCAGGGTCATTAAACAAATCCCGGAAAGTAGCTGAGGCCCAGAGTAAAAATAAACAAAACCTCATTTAAGCCATTGAAGCAATAATAAAAGGAATTCGTACAGAAAGCCAGTGACACAATGAAACCAAAAGGCCAGCTTAAAAATTGCAGAGATCATGATTTTTAAAAAAAACATTTCTTAAAGGCACACTAGTGTCACAACACCCTGATCAGGTGCCCAGGTATAGGAAATGGACCCGGGCAGCAGTTCCCGTGTACATCTTCCATATCTTCAGAGTTGTGGAATCCCAAGAAAGCAGCATTTTCCCATGACTCTTCCACAGACATTACATTGGGCGAGTAGGTTTATTTATTTTGTTCATTCATTAGTATCACAAGTAGGCTTACATTAACACTGCAATGAAGTTACTGCAAAAATCCACTAGTCACCACACTCCGTGGCCTGTTCGGGTACACTGAGGGAGAATTTAGCATGGCCAATGCACCTAACCAACATGTCTTTTGGACTGTGGGAGGAAACCGGAGCACCCGGAGGAAACCGACGCAGACACGGGGAGAACGTGTGGACTCCACACAGACAGTTACCCAAGTACAGGAATCGAACCCGGGTTGCTGACACTGTGAGGCAGCAGTGCTAACCACTGTGCCACCTACATTGGGGAATAGAGAAATGACAGAGAAAGCAAACAAACACCTTGGGCTGGATTCCCTGACCTTGCGTGTACCTGCAAATCTTCAGTCCCACTGCAGTGAAGCTTCACACATACGGTGACCCAAGTCGGGAATTGAACCCGGTTCCCTGATGCTGTGAGGCAGCAGTGCTAACCACTGTGCCACTGTGCTGCCCCCGAATAGATGGATCCCTGTCGATAATCAGACCCCGAGTGGCTCCATTTCCAGCGTTACTCCAAGGCAGAGTGTATCTAATCTAACAGTGTGTCACTTCAATTTAGGTCATCGAATTCAACACCAGTTTTTCTTTTCGAAGGTGCTGCAAAAGTCTGTAAAGATTTAGATCCAAATTAACTCAAGATTGTTTCCGACTGCAAATGCAGTCTAACCCTGTTACCCAATAAACAAAAATAGATGACTTGTGGTTCAGTCAATCTACGGACAATTCGCGGAATTTTCAGTGATTTGGAGAGAATGGGAAGAAGGGAGGGATGGTATGAGGGATAGAGGGGGAGAGAGGGAGGAAGAATGGGAAATAGGGAAATTGGGCGATAGGGATTGCGGAATGAGCCGTAGGTGGGGTGGACCACGTAAAGATTCGTTTAGCTTGGGCAGGAATTTCCAGTCTTTGGGGATGCGGGGAACATGATCAGAAATCTCCCCCCATCCCCCCACCCCCTCCCCCTCCCCCACCCCCCATTGTCTTTCAGGATCTCAGTTACTGTTGTAACATCAGAACATGGGCGGCACAGTGGCACAGTGGTTAGCACTGCTGCCTCACAACGCCAGGGACCCGGGTTCGATTCCCAGCTTGGATCACTGTTGGAGTTTGCATGTTCTCCCCGTGTCTACGTGGGTTTCCTCCAGGTGCTCCCGTTTCCTCCCACAGTCCAAAAGACATGCTGGTTAGGTGCTCTGGCCATGCTAAATCATTCCTCAGTTAGCGACATTTAAGACTTATCTGGATCGACACATGAACAGGCGGAGAATAGAGGGATATAAGCGATTGGTCTGGATAGGACAACGTGACTGAGGCAGGCTTAGAGGACTGAATGGCCTGTTCCTCTGATATACTGTTCTTTGTTCAGTGTACCCGAACAGCCACTGGAGTGTGATGACTAGGGGATTTTCATTGTAACTTCATTGCAGTGTTAATGTAAGGCTACTTGTGACACTAATAAATAAACTTTAAACACGGCAAACAAATTGTACACATCATGATCCCACTGACAGCAGTGTGAGAATGACCAGATAATCTGGTTCAGATGTTGGTTGGGAGATTAACGTCAGCCGAGATACTGGAATTCATCTGTTCATCTTCAAAATAATACCACGGGGTCTTCTATGTCGATTTGTGAGGGTAAATGGGGCATGATATTGAACATATTTGAGGCTGAGAGAGAAGGTAAAAGAGAATCCAGCCTCCCATCCATTGACTCTGTCTACACTTCCCGCTGCCTCAGCAGAGCAGCCAGCATCCCACGCACCCCAGACATTCTCTCTTCCACCTTCTTCCGTAGGGAAAAAGATACAGAAGTTTGAGGTCACGTACCAACCAACTCAAGAACAGCTTCTTCCCTGCTGCGGTCAAACTTTTGAATGGACTTACTTTGCGTTAAGTTGATCTTTCTCTACACCCTAGCTATGAATGTAACACTACACTTTGCACTCTCTCATTTCCTTCTCCATGAACAGTATGTTTTGGTTGTATAGCGCGCAAGAAACAATACTTTTCACTGTGTGTTAATACATGTGACAATAATAAATCAATCAATCAATCAAACAAGTAAGATCAGATGAAAGACAAAAAATTAGGATTGCGCCCGGTTTTTCGCCGCTGTTACCAGCCCTGTTTTGCCAGTGAAATCAGCCAGTGAAAGGGTGCAGAGCTGGTTTCAACATTTATGACATTATTAGAATGTCACTGGTGAGTCCGTCTGCACAATGGCATCCCTAGAGCTCAGCAGCCGGCTTCCTGGCAAGATTAGGGTCCACCATTCCCCTACTGGCGAGAATCACATCCATGCCTTTTCTTCACTAAGCGCTATAAGATTGCTTTTTTAAACTCGCCCAAAAAACAAGTCTGAAACTCTGCCATTTTCTCGCATGTTCAGCACTTTTTTTTCTCATAAATTTTCATTGTTTGTTTTTCATAAAATTCCGCCCATGGTCTTTCAGAACATATGGGTTTGTGATCACTATTTTTGAAATGTTTTCTCAGAATGTGGGATCTGCCAGTAAGGCTGATGTTTATTTTCTATAACTAATTGTCCTTGAGAAGGTGGTGATGGACTCTCTTCCTGAACCGCTGCGTTCCATGTGGAAATGGTGTTCCCACAGTGTTGGTAGTTAAGGTTTTCAGGGATTTTGACCTACCGATGATATTGGAAAAGCCAATATATTTCCAAGTTGCAAGAATTTGAAAGTATGTCCAGGACACGATAGCGTTAACATTTTCTTTCTTTTTTCAATCAAAACAATTGTACTGCAAACTGAACTTAATAAGAGAGGTGACAAGGAGGGAATCACAAGCATTACAGCAAACGAACCATTACCAGCCACATGCACGCTCTGAATTATCAGTTCAAAACTTCCCAGATGGGGAAACAGAACAAAAACCCCAACACAGAAGAGCCCCAAACTTGATTAATTTCCATAAGATCTTGGAATGAATTAATAGGGTAGATCGTAAGTGTCTTTGGTGGGGAATTCTAGGACCAAGGTCATAACTATAAAATCAGAACTTGATCAGAGGAGAGAAGTTAGGAAAGATTTTTTCATGCAAAGGATGATGAAATTGTGACACCCTCTCCCCCAAAAAGCTGAAGAACGGAGTTCCTCCTCCTCTAGGTACCATGCATCAAGTGAGCGTTGACGAAAGTGAATTTCCATTGGATTGGTCTATGATTATTCTTGGCAAAGTACAGCAGTGATTTTTATATGAACATACAAAATAGGAGCAGAAATGGGCCATTCAGTCTCTCCGCCACCATTCAATGGCTGATCTGTTTGTGTTTCAAGTTCTACATTCCCATCTACTCCCTGATAACCTTTTATTCCCTTGCTTCACAAGAATCTATCCACCTCTGCCTTAAAAATATTTAGTGACCCCCGCCTCCACTGCCTACTGAAGAAGAGAGTGCCAAAGTCGCATGACCCTCTGAGAGAAAATAATTCGCCTCATCTCTGCCCGAAAAAGGTAGGCCTTATTTTTAAAACAATGCCCCCTTTGTTCTGGACTCACCCGCCAGGGGTAACATTGGGAACGATTCTCCATTAGCACAGCAGGCCGGGAGAATCACACATCATCCGATTGGTGGGATTCCCGCGTTCGTGCTGCGTTTGCCTCTCCCAGGCCCAGATTTCCATTGGCATCTGCGCAGTGCCAGAAATTGGCTAGGAGGCGGAGCTAGCATTTAAATAGTGTTTTGCATACTATTTAAATGCTATTAGCGGCCCAGGACTGAATTCTCTGGGCCCACTAGCATTTCCCACCTCGCCAGAGCGTTTCACTCCAGTGGGGATTACTATAGCTCCCCACTTTTGGGGAACTAGCAGGATGACCCGCTGGGGTGAAGGGGGGGGGGCAATTGGGGTCCCCCAGGGAGTGAGGCGGTGTGGGGTGGTGCCACCTGGGTATGGGCACCATGGCAGTGCCAGCCTGTGTCCCCTGGCACTGCCCAAGGGGCAAAGTTCCAATGCCCAGGGGGCACCTTAGCACTGCCCACCGGGCATGGGGCAGTGCCAAGGGGGTGGGGCCTATTGGGGTGGGGCCTCGGGGGTGATTGGTTGGGGTGAGGGGTCCCGCTGTCACTCTGCATTGGGATCCAGTCGTGGCTGCATGGAGGCCAGCGATCAGGGCGTGCTGGGTGGGGTGGGTGGTTAGCCGGGTGGGTCAGTGGGGGGGGCACTGCCGGTGGGGGGGGGGGGGCACTGCTGGGGGGGGTCTGCCTGCGTGGGGTGGGGGTGTTCTGCCTGCTTGGGGGGGTGGGTTCTGCCTGCTTGGGAGAGGGTGGGGGTGATCGTCAGTGCTTGGGGGGGGGGCTGGAGATCGGGGCAGGCCAGATGGGGCGGGGAAGTTTCGGGGCTAGCCCATGAATGGATGGGAGACCGCGATCAGGCCATGGGGGGCTGGAGGGGTAGCGGTGCAGGGGTCCCAGCTGGCCAGCGATTGAGCTGGCCAGCAAAGCAGAGGCTGACACTTCAGGGCCAATGCGTATGCGCAGAGGTCCACTGATTTCAGCCTCTGCATAGGGTAGCCTCTGCAGTGCACAGGCTGTGGGAGATTCTTCTCTGAACTCCCACAGCTTGAATTACTCCAGTTTTACCGCAAAATCAACACTTGGAATTTTTTGGGGAGAATCGTCCCCATCCTTTCTACATCAACCTTTTCAAGACCATTCAGGATCTTATAGACTTCAATCGAGTCACCCCTCACTCTTCTAAACTCCAGTGGAAACAAGCACAGTCTGTCCAACTTTTCCTCATAAAACAACCCACTCATTCCAGATCTCAATCCAGCAAACCTTCTGCGAACCACCTCCAATGCACCCCCTTCCCCTAAATAACAAGCCCAAAACTGAACAGGAGACCATTTGCCTTGTGCAGTATGGATCACCAGGGAACTCTCTCATTTTTTGCCACCTGCCATCAGCCATAATGAAAAGATTTACAAGCTAATGATCAAACTGTTTGGTCACGTGGTGAATGTCCCTTCCATGGCCGACGAGTCCTGAAGCCGGGTTTTTTTCTCTTTATTCATTTGTCGGACATCAGTGTCGCTGGCTGGGCCAGCATTTATTGCCCGTCCCTAGTTGTCCGAGAGTCAACCACATTGCTGTGGCTCTGGCTCCCATGTAGGCCAGACCAGGTAAGGACGGCAGATTTCTTCCCTGAAAAACATTAGTGAACCAGATGGGTTTTTCCGACAATGGTCATCAGTAAATGCTTAATACCAGATGTTTTTAATTGAATTCAAAGATGTCCAGGTTACGTGGATTGGCCATGCTAAATTGACCCAGTGTCAGGGGACTAGCAGGGTAAATATGTAGGGTTATGAGAATAGGGCCTGAGTAGGATTGTGGTCGGTGCAGACTCGATGGGCTGAATGGTCTCTTCCTGCACTTATAGGGATTCTATGAAATTCCACTATCTGCCATGGTGGGATTCAAACCCAGGTCCTCAGAGCATTAGCTGAATTTCTGGATGAATAGTCTAGTGATAATACCACCTCCTCCTATGCTGCTGGAGATACAGGCTGTACCATCGCACCACAAGACCTCCCTTTACTCAATTAATAATTTTAAATCTGGGACCTATAGATTTTTGCTAGTCAGGAGTATTAAAAGATATGGAGGCAAGATGGAATTTAGGATACAGATCAGCCTCATTGAATCTGGGAACAATTGAGGCCGAGAGCTCCCACTCCTAATTCTCTTGCTCCTATGTTGCTATATCATTGAATTAGTGTCCGAAGGAGGTGATTTGGAATAAAGTAAGTGAACTGGGGATGGTTTTCTCCCAGAGAGACATAGCTCAGAAGGAAGGGAACTCGCACTGAGAGGGAAGGGGAAAGAACTGATTTTGAGTTGATGTGATTTGATTTATTATTGTCACATGTATTGGGATACAGTGAAAAGTATTGTTTCTTGCCTGCTATACAGACAAAGCATACCGTTCATCGAGTACATTGGGGAGTAGGAAAGGAGAGTGTGCAGAAAAAGAAGGTGGCACAATGGTTAACACTGCTACCTCACAGCGTCAGGTGCCCAGGTTGGGTCACTGTCTGTGTCGAGTTTGCCTGTTCTCCCCATGTCTGCGTGGGTTTCCTCCGGGTGCTCTGGTTTCCTCCCACAGTCCAAAAGACATGCTGATTAGGTGCATTGGCCATGCTAAATTCTCCCTCAGTGTACCTGAACAGGTGCTAGAGTGTGGCGATTTTCACAGTAACTTCATTGCACTGTTAATGTAAGCCTACTTATGACACTAATAAATAACTTAAAATAAAATAAATAAGATAATGTTACAGTCGCAGCAAGGGTGTAGAGAAAGATCAACTTAATATGTGGTAGGCCCATTCAAATGTCTGATAGCAGCAGGGAAGAAGCTGTTCTTGAGTCAGTTGGTACGTGATCTCAGACTTTTGTATCTTTTTCCCGAAGGAAGAAGGTGAAGGAGAGTATGTCTGGGGTACGTAGGGTCCTTGATTATGCTGCTTTTCTGAGCTGGCAGGAAGTTTAGACAGAGTTAATGGTTGGGTGGCTGGTTTGCGTGATGGACTGGGCTTCATTCACAATCCCTTGTGATTTCTTGTGGTCTTGGTCAGAGCAGGAGCCATGCCAAGCTGTGATACCTGAAGATGCGATGATGAAGGGAGAGCGAGAGTAAGGGAGATGAAGAGGTGTATTGGGCTCTGGAACACAGTTACAGGAATACCCTCAGCAAGTGGGAACATCAGCCATTTGGAAACGCGATGCAGCAAGTCTTGGTTGGAGGAGGAAAGTGGGATTTCCCCCAGTTCTGGGTCATTCTGTTGTTGTTGACAGGAATTCCACGTCTATGGTTCCGGGAGGGATAAAACTGGAGTCGACATGGACACCATACCAAAAAGAAAATCAGATTTCATTTGAAAGTGGCTGTTATTTAGCAGCAAGTATGTAGACAGAGCTTAGCAACTGGGTAACCAAGGGCAACAGGACACTGCTCAGTCCCAGTTTGCTGTCAAGTCCACACTTACTCGTGAGCTGAAGGAGGCCACATCAGTGAAGGTGTCCTGAACTTCTGACGCCACCATCCACCCTGCCCCCCCACACCTCTCAACCCCCCCACTCACCCCCCCGCCCCCCCCCCCCCCCCCCCCCCCCCCGCCCCGCCCACCCGCCCCAACAACTGCCCATCCAACTCCTGGATTTTGAATAAATATCCTGACAGCTTTCGAGCTTACCCTACGCGCTGTTAGACTTGGAGGAGACCTTCAAAGCTGTTTCATATTAACGACTAAAAGCAATCTTACTTTTGTATTACTGTGCAAATAAAATAGGCGAAAGATCGACACCGACTGGTGTTGGGCTGAAGAGAAGAGGTTGTGAGGGATGATCCAAATATTGGGCAAATGTGAGCTCAAAGGATGTTTTACAAGGGACACAGCAAGTTGGAGAGTTGGCTGAGGGAAATTCCAGGATGGCTGAAGACAGAGCTACTGATAGAGTGGCAAAGGGAATGAGTGGAGGGAATGGGGGAATGCACAGGATGACAGGAGTGTGCTTGGAATTGATGATTTCTCAAGAAACAAGAACACGCCGCATAACTCAGCTATAACCCTTGGGGGGAGGGGCATGATGTCATGGGCGGGGGGGCGGGGGGGTCAGAAATGACGGCTGAGCAAGGGCTCCCACAATGTGTAAGTCAGCTACTGTCCATGATACAGCATTGGCGGGCGGCACGATGGCACAGTGGTTAGCACTGCTGCCTCACAGCGCCAGGGACCTGGGCTTGATTCCCGGTTTGAATCACTGTCTGTACAGAGCCTGCACGTTCTCCCGTGTCGAGTAGCCTGGCAAACTCCAGGCTCCCTCGTCGCCATTTGGGTAAATGGGTATTGGGCTGTAAACACAGGAGACTCTCTGATATCTGTGCAAGTCAACACCTTTGGCAGAAAGAGGGGCAATAAATGGTGAAAATAAAATCTAGCAGTGTTACCACATTCATATTCACTGAAAAGCTGCTCCAGAACATTCACTGAAAAGCAATCTTGTTTCAATTATTTATCAAATCCAAATGAAAGCACAAATGGAGGTGTGAGTCTGGAGTTAACATGACAACTTCTACTCAATGGATTTCACCACACACACTAATCAACACTAGACTCTGCTCTGGGTCAGGGTCTCACTTGGCGAGAGTGTGAGGTATGGAAATTGATACAGAAATGTCAAATGGTCATGTTGGAGTTTTATAGTTGGTGAGGCCACAGCTGGAGCACTGTGTGCTGTTCTGGTCACCACATTACAGGAAGGATGTAATTGCACTGGAGAGGGTGCAGAGAAGATTCACTAGGATGCTGCCTGGGATGGAACATTTAAGTTATAAGGAGGGGTTGGGTAGGCTTGGGTTTTTTCCTCTGGAGCAGAGAAGATTGAGGAGTGACCTGATTGAGGTGTTCAAGATTAAGAGGGGCATGGACAGGGTGGATAAGGGGCAGCTGTTCCCTTCACTTGAAGGGTCAGTTACGAGGGGACACAAGATAAAAGTGAGGGGTGGGAGTTTTAGGGGGGATGTGAGGAAAAACCTTTTTACCCAGAGGGTGGTGACGGTCTGGAATGCGCTGCCTGAGAGGGTGGTGGAGGCGGGATGCCTCACATCCTTTAAAAAGTACTTGGATGAGCACTTGGCTCACCATAACATTCAAGATTGTGGGCCAAGTGCTGGCAAGTGGGATTGGATGGGCAGGTCAGGGCCTTTCATAAATCAGTGCAGACTCGGTGGGCCGAAGGGCCTCTTCTGCACTGTAGTATTCTGTGATTCTGTGCTTCTACAAAATTTACGTCACCCACCTACGGCCACCCGCCCCCCCCCCGCACCTCCCCCCCGCCCACCTCCCCCCCCGCGTCCTCCCCCCCTCAACCCCCCCACCCCCTCCCCCACTGTCAGGTGTGTTGACCTCTGCACCCTTTCTATTATAAGTTTTGAAAGTTTATTTATTAGTGTCACAAGTAGGCTTACATTAACACTGCAATGAAGTTACTGTGAAAATCCCCCAGTCGCCACACTCTGGCTCCTGTTCGGGTACACTGAGGGAGAATTTAGCACGGCCAATGCACCCTAGCCAGCACGTCTTTCGGACTGTGAGAGGAAACCGGAGAACCCGGAGGAAACCCACGCAGACACGGGGAGAATGTTCAGACTCCGCACAGTCAGTGACTCAGGCTGGGAATTGAACCTGGGTCCCTGGCGCTGTGAGGCAGCAGAGCTAACCACCGTGCCACCGTGCCGCCCTCCAATGCTGTGCTGACGGAAAGTGGCTGACTTACACTCAGCCTTCATTCCTGCCCCACCCCGGCCCATGACACCATTCCCCTCCCTCCAAGGGTTGTAACTGAGTAATGTGGCATGTTCTTGTTTCCTTTCATGAGTTAAATTGACCCGAGTGTCAGGGGGATTAGCAGGGTAAATATGTGGGGTTACGGGGATTGGGCCTGGGTGGGATTGTGGTCGGTGCAGACTCGATGGGCCGAATGGCCTCCTTCAGCTCTGTAGGGATTCTCTGATTCTAAGTTGGTTTCAGGTGAAATAAACAGTTTATGAGTCAATACAGTTCACAGCTTTCTACAACATAGGTTTTTCGCTTAAATGTGTACAGGGATGTTGGCTCAGATGTGCACGTTGCCCAGGAGGTCAGAGAGAGTTCAGCTATTACAGCTCTAAGAAGCTGACGCCACTCACAGGCTCTACACAGGCACCCACTGACAGGAAAAAGCCCCAGTCACACACCAAAGCTCACAGGCAGAGCAGCAAGATCCAGACGGAAATTGGGTTCACTCTTTACCTCATTTCCCCGTTTAAATTAACATTTCTCATTTTATCTTTGATATTTGTACACGTAAATGTCTATTTAAAAATCGTAAAAGACCGTAAAATCCCGCCCGAGGCCAATGGAGATTTCCATTGGTAGGTGATAGGTTTTAGGGGTCGGAGTTTGTGTGTCTGAGTCTGTGTGTGTGAGATTTTGGGTGGGATCATAGAAATCATCATAGAATCATAGAAACCCTATAGTACAGAAAGAGGCCATTCGGCCCATCGAGTCTGCACTGACCACAATCCCACCCAGGCCCTACCCCCATATCCCTACATATTTACCCACTAATCCCTCTAACCTACGCATCTCAGGACACTAAGGGCAATGTTTTTTTTAGCATGGCCAATCAACCTAACCCGCACAGTGGGAGGAAACCGGAGCACCCGGAGGAAACCCACGCAGACACGAGGAGAATGTGCAAACTCCACACAGACAGTGACCCAAGCCGGGAATCGAACCCGGGACCCTGGAGCTGTGAAGCAGCAGTGCTAACCACTGTGCTACCGTGCCGCCCGTGCCGGGATGTTATGGCCTCACTGCACCTGAGACCAGAAAATCCCACCCAAGGTCAACAGACCTTCCCATTGTCCACCCCTCGCCCACTCTGGTTCCTGCATGCGTGTGTGTGTGTGCGTGTGTGTGTGCGTGTGTGTGTGTGAATCTTTATGAATGAGCCAACAATGAGAGTGTACGAGTGTGTGAAAGTGTGTGTGAGTGTGTGTGATAACCCTGAGACTGGGAATGAGCTGGACACAAAAGCCTATCCATAAAGCTAACCAGGAGAGGAGAAAAATGCAGGCTGAAAGGCAGCCTGCTTCCGACCCGCACTGGCCAGCACAGAGCATACACCAACAGAGGTGAATACAACGCCAGTCTTAATTAAACCCAACTCCTTAGCTCAACCCTGCTCCCCCCCCCCCCCCACCCCCCCGCCCTCCCTCCAGCCCCGTTCCTTGGACCCTCATCTGTCTTTCTACCTCTACGTCCGAAGTGGAAAAACAAAAACAGTTTATTGATCAGTTCTGCTGCTTGGCACCTTTTAAGTGTGATATTTTATTAATTAATGTATTTTTTAAAATTATCAATTTATTGCTTTGGCATTGATTTTTTTTAAATTCATGTTTAATTTTGTTCTTTAGTGGATAGTCAGAAGCTTTCTCCCAGGGTTTAAGAGTCAATTACTAGGGGGCAGAGGTTTAAGGTGTGAGGGGCAAGGTTTAAAGGAGATGTACGAGACAAGTTTTTTACACAGAGGGTGGTGGGTGCCTGGAACTCGCTGCTGGGGGAGGTAGTGGAAGCAGATATGATAGTGACTTTTAAGGGGCTTCTGGACAAATACATGAATAGGATGGGGATAGAGAGATATGGTCCCCGGAAGGGTAGGGGGTTTTAGTTCAGTCGGGCAGCATGGTCGGTGCAGGTTTAGAGGGCTGTTCCTGTGCTGTAATTTTCTTTGTTCTTTGTTCTAATTTTGTGCCAGATCTTATCTTTTCCTAATTTGAGATGTGGCCTTTCACACAGAAAGGTTGGAAAACCCTGAGATAAAAGTTCAGCCAGATTAAAATTCCTTCCACTTAGAATTGTACCAGGAATAACAGACTTCACTTACGTGGAAAAACTAAAGTTGTTTGTTCTCCCCAGAGCAGAGAAGGTTAATGGGAGATTTGATCGAGGTGTTCAAAATCAATGAAGGATGTTAATAGATGATATGAAGAGGAACTGTTTTTTGTGGCAGAAAGGGTGGTAACTGAAGAATATAATTTAACGTAATTGGTGAAAGAACCAGAGGCAAGATAAAGGAAGAAAAAATCTACATATTGTTACAACAGGAACACAATGCCTGAAAGGCATTGGCAGCATCTTCTGGAGTAAAAGGGAATTTGATCAATACTTGAAAAGGAATTCTTTCCAGGAAGGTGGGGAAATAGAATGGATTGAACAGTTCTTTCCCAGAACTGGCACAGGCAAAAATGGCCTGAATGGCCTCCTTCTGTGCCTCCTCATTCCATCATTCCATGTCTCTTTTCATCAGAACTTGCACTCCGTGCGGCCGACGTCATTTTTTTCTCGCCTCAGTTCCATGTCCTCTATGAATAAGACCAACCAGCTTCATGACTGTTCAACATAAGCGATGGTCCATTTTGTCTCCTTAGCAACTGGGCCGAGTCTGCCCACCTTTGTTTCTGGGCCAGTCGTTGAGCATGGAGGGCACAGTTCTCCAAATACCTCTTGAGTTCGGAAGGTGGAATCACACTCGCGTTTCCAGGACAGGTTACGATTGGCATTGTGATTTGAACATTTGATTTGATTTATTATTGTCACATTTATTAACATACAGTGAGAAATATTGTTTCTTGCGCGCTATACAGACAAAACATACCGTTCACAGAGAAGGAAACGAGAGAGTGCAGAATGTAGTGTTACAGCCATAGCTAGGGTGTAGAGAAAGATCAACTTAATGTGGGGTAGGTCCATTCAAAAGTCTGACAGCAGCACGGAAGAAGCTGTTCTTGAGTCGGTTGGTACATGACCTCAGATTTTTGTATCTTTTTCCCGACGGGGGAAAGTGTAAAAGAGTATACCGGGGTGTGTGGAGTCCTTAATTATGCTGGCTGCTTTGCCGAGGCAGCAGGAAGTGTAGACAGAGTCAATGGATGGGAGGCCGGTTTGCATGATGGATTGATGTAGTGTTGGGCAGGGCAGGAGCCACACCAAGCTGTGATACAGCCAGAAAGAATGCTTTCTATGGTGCGTCTGTAAAAGTTGGTGAGATTCATAGCTGACATGCCAAATTTCCTTAGTCTGAATTTCCTTAGTCCTTCGAACATGTCTGATTGGGGATACCTGGCATCACAACACAGGCGCACAAAATAATTCATTATTTTCCTGACATTAATATTCATTTCAGTACTCGTGGTGAAGAAGAGATTGTGCGATGAACTACGAAACATCAGATGGATGATTTAATTGTGCCGTTAGCCGAGAGAAAATGTATCATCAAGAGAAATGAGAGGTGACCTTATTGAGACAAATCGGTGCAATTCTCCCAAAAACATTTTGTGTCGAATTCGTGTAAAAACTGGAGTAAATCACACTGTTTTTTCAGCGGGAGTTTCAAAATGAATCTCCCACACTCTGTGCACTGCTGAATGCTCCAGTGTGAATCAGTCCAAAAATCAGAGGGCAGGGTCTATTCCTGCTGGAGAGGCCGGCAGCATAGCGCTGAGCGGGCCACTGCACATGCGTCGGTCTGTCAGTGCATGCGCAGCACAGTGGCCCCTGTCTGTCAGCCTCCCAATCACTGGCCAACTCGAACGCTGGCCAGCCCTACAACCCCTGCATCACCGGCCATGCGACCTCTCCCACAGCCCGATCACTGGCCCCTTGAACATGCCTGGGCCATTCTCAACAGCAACCCCCCACTGCTCCCCACAGCCCCAATCTCCCAATCTCCCCACCCTGATCCCCCCACTGGCAGTCCTGGAGCCTCCCCCAGCTGGCTGCCACCCCTCCACCCTGATGGCCAGCTCTGATCACTGGCCACCCTCCCTCTGTCACTCAACCCAAAGCACAGTGTGGTAATGGGACCCCCGCGCCCCCACCGATCGCGCCCAGAGGGCCTGTCCCCATCAGGCCCTGCTCTCTATTAAGTCCTGCCCCCTTGGCACCACCCGGTGCCCAGTGGGCAGTGCCAAGATGCCTCTGGGCATTGGCACTTTGGCCCTGGACATTGCCACTTTGGCAGTGCCAGGGAGCCCAGGCTGGCATTGCCAAAGTGGCAATGTCCAGGGGGCACCCCATGACACCCAACCCTCTGGGGGGCCTTGATTGCCCCCTTCACTCCAGTGGGGAACTATACTAAACCCCGCTTGAGTGAATTAGTCCTGGCGCGGGGGGAGAGGCTAGCGGGCCCAGAGATTTCCGTCCGGGGCCCACGAATGACATTTAAATTATATTAAAATAATGGCTTGCATATATTATGCAGCTCAGTGCCGAAGAAGACGGCACCGGAAATCTGGGTGCCAGAGATGTGTGGAGGCCATGGTGCCCAGCTGGGAGCCCGCAAAATGGCCTCCGCTGGAGTCTCCCAGCCCATTGTGCTCAAAAAGCAGCACAGCAGGCTGGAGAATCCAATGGATTCTCAGGGAGTTCGGTAGGGTAGATGCTGAGAGGTTGTTTCCCCCTGTGAGAGAGTCTAAGACCAGGAGGCATAACCTCAGAGTAAGGGGGTCACCTATTGAAGACAAGATGAGGAGGAATTTCTTCTCTCGGAGGGGAGAGAATCTGTGGAATTCTTTATCTTAGAAGATTCTGGAAGCTCTTTTTTATTCATTCATGGGACATGGGTGTCACTGGCTGGCCAGCATTTATTGCCCATCCCTAGTTGCCCTTGAGAAGGTGGTGGTGAGCTGCCTTCTTGAATCGCTGCAGTCCACGTTCTGTGAGTTGACCCACAATGCCGTTAGGAAGGGAATTCCAGGATTTTGACCAAGCGACTGCGAAGGAACGGCCGATATATTTTCAAGTCAGGATGATGAGTGGCTTGGAGGGGAACTTGCAGGTGGTGGTGTTTCCATGTATCTGCTGGCCTTGTCCTTCTAGATGGAAGTGGTCATGGGTTTGGAGGGTGCTATCGAAAGTCCTTTGGTGAATTGATTTATACTTTGTAAAAGTTATATTTGATAGTAATGAGGAGCAGGAAATAAAGGCACTAGAGAACTGGATATAATCTGAAACAGAACATCTTTCAAAAGTTTAACTTAAAGGGGTAAGATAAACAGGAGAGCTCCAAGCCATGGTCTGCTCTTCATGCTCCATGTGGGAGGCTGGGAACATTTCCAGTGTCCTGGGGCCAGCATGTGTACAGGAAGTTGTCTCCACCTGCAGCTCTAGAAGCCCGCGTTTCAGAACTGGAGCGGCAGCTGGGGACAAGGTAGAGCATCCACGATGTGGAGAATATCATGGATAGCACGTATAGAGAGGTGGTCACACCGCAGGCTCAGACTCCACAGGCAGGAAGGGAATGGGTAACCACTAGGCAGAGCAAGAGAGATAGGCAGGCAGTGCAGGAATCTCCTGTGGCTATTCCCCTACTAAACAGATATACCGCTTTGGATACTGTTGAGGAGAATGACCTTTTAGGGGAAAATAGCAGCAGACAAACTCTTTGCTCCACGGTTGATTCTGCTGCAGAGGAGAGGAGAAAGATGTGTGAGAATGCAATAGTTATAGGGGATTCAATTTTAAGGGGAATAGACAGGCGTTTCTGTGGCCGCAAATGAGACTCCAGGATGGCCTGTTATCTCCCTGGTGCTCGGGTCAAGGATGTCTCGGAGCGACTGCAGGACATTCTGAAGGGGGAAGGTGAATAGCCAGTGGTCGCAGTAAACATTGACACAAACGACATAGCTATAAAAGGAGATGAGGTCCTAAAAGTAGAATATAAGGAGCTCGGAAGCAAACTGAAAAGTAGGACCTCAAAGGAAGTGATCTCAGGATAACTACCTGTGCCACCTGATAGTCAGAATAAAAACAGCAGGATGCATAGGGTGAATACGTGGCTGAGAAGATGGTGTGAGGGGAGGGTTTCAGATTCCTAGGGCATTGAGACCAATTCTGGGGGAAGTGGGAGATACACAAACTGCACGGGTTACACCTGGGCAGAACCGGGACTGGTGTCCTTTGGGAATACTTGCTAGAGTGGTTGGGGAGGGTTTAAACTAATATGGCAGGGGGATGGGAACCTTTGCAAGGATTCAGAACAGGGGGAATTAAGGGCAAGAGGAAAAGACAGTAAGGAGAATAAGGAAAGTGAGAGGCAGAAAAATCGAGGGCCAGAGTCAGATAAGGACCGAGTAAAAAATAGTAGGAAAGGGAAAATACATGTTAAAAGTGCCCACCCTAAGGTCTTGTACCTGAATGCTCGGAGCATTCGAAACAAAATGGATGAATTAGTTGCACAGATAGATGTAAAGGGCTATGATGTAGTTGGCATTACGAAGACGTGGCTCCAAGGTGAGCAAGGATGGGAACTAAACATTGAGGGTTATTCAGTGTTTAGGAAGGACAGACAGAAAGGAAAAGGTGGTCGACTTGCATTGTTGATTAAGATGATATTGATACGATATTGAGGAAAGATGTTAACATAGGTGATGTGGAATCTGTATGGGTCAAGTTAAGAAGCAACAAGGGGCAAAAAACATTGGTGGGATGGTATACTGTCGTGTTAATGCTGGGAAAAGCATCAGACAGGAAATCAGAAATGCATGTGTTAAAGGAACATCTGTGATTATGGGCGACTTTAATCTGCATATAGATTGGGAGAGTCAAATTAGTCACAGTGCAATAGAGGAGGAATATCTGGCTTGGTTTTCTGGAAAAATACGTTGAGGAACCAACAAGGGAACAGTCCATATTGGACTGGGTGTTGTGCAATGAGAAAGGATTTGTTGGCGATTTAGTTGTGAGAGAACCTTTGGGGACGAGTAACCATAATATGGTGGAATTCTTTGTCAAGGTGGATTGTGATGTAGTTGATTCTGAGACCAGGGTCCTGAATCTCAGCAAGGGTAACTATGATGGTATGAGGCATGAATTGGCCATGATGGACTGGGAAACATTACTGAAAGGAAAGACAGTGGACAGGCAATGGCAGGCATTTAAAGAGCGAATAGGCGACCTCCAGAAGTTGTTTATTCCTGTTTGGTGTAAGAGTGGTAAGGGAATTGTGGCCAAACCATGGCTTACAAGGGAAATTAGAGATAGTATCAGATTCAAAGAAGAAGCATACAAATTGGCAAGAAAAAGCAATAGTCCTGAGGATTGGGAGCAGTTTAAAATTCAGCAAAGGAGGACCAAGGGATTGATTAAGATGGGAAAAATGGAGTATGAAAGTAAGCTGGCGGGGAACATAAAACTGCTTGCAAAAGTTTCTATAGGTATATAAAGAGAAAAAGATTGACAAAAATGAATGCAGGCCCTTTACAGTCTGCGGTGAACCATCGTTGGTTTCCACCAGGTAGTACTGAGCCAGGGTCTGGCCAGTACTATGAGTCTGTATATATGTTGCTGTTGGGGTTAGGGTTGGGTTGTTCTACTTGTTACTGTTGGGGTTAGGGTTGGGCTGTTCTACCTGTATTATAGTTATTATGGTACATCTCAGTCGGGCTCCGCCTCCTGGGAGAGGTATAAAGGTCACTGCTCTGTCTGGGACCCCTCAGTCTGGGATCGTGTACTATATATGGTAGCTCCATTGTAATAGTAAATAAAAGCCTTTATTTCCTCGAGCATCTCTAGCCTCGTGAGTTATATCGCGCATCAATTTTATTTACTATTAATTGAACTCTCGTCATTGAAAAAAAAAGGAAAATGATACAGAGAGTATGGAGCAAATGTTAAAACCCGAACGTCTTACGCTGGACCCACGTGCGGCGGGCGCCTCTAACACCTTTGACCACTGGTTGAAATGTTTTCAGGATTACCTCGCAGCCTCTGCAGCGGTCACCACAGACGATGACAGACTCTGGGTCCTCCACGCGAGGGTAAGCGACGCTGTATATTTAGCGATCCGTGCGGCCACCGACTACAAAGGGGCCCTCGAGCATCTTAAGAAGCGCTACATTAAACCGCCAAACGAGATGCATGCTCGATATCTTTTAGCCACTCGACGACGGCAGCCCGGCGAAACGACGGAACAGTACGCGTGCGAGCTCCTACAGCTAGCCAGGGGCTGTAACTGCAAAGCAGTGTCGGCAGACCAGAACATGAACGACCTCGCTCAAGATGCGTTTGTGGCGGGAATTGGATCGTCTTATATCCGACTCCGACTGTTGGAGCAAGGTAATCTCGATCTCACTAAGTCCATAGAACTAGCGGATACGCTAGAAACGGCCTCCAAAAGCCTAGCGATGTATCCCGAAGACCACGTGGAGACAGCATGGCAGGAGCAGTCGCAGATCCCACCTCGTCCCTCGGGTCCGAAAAGCTGCGTGATGGCGTGCCCACACTCGGGCCTGACGACGGCAGCAGCTCCAGGCGGCCCGCGGTGTTACTTCTGTGGGGGAGTGAAGCACACTCGGCAGCGATGTCCCGCTAAAGCGGTGTTGTGCTCCGCCTGGGGCAAGAAGGGGCATTATTCGAAGGTATGTCGATCCAAACTTACTTCCAGGAACAGCAGTGCGGCCTGCGACTCCCCGGAGCCGGGTTCCTCGTCGTCGGCATCGTCAAGGGTTTCTTCCACGTGCGAGGCCAGGACGTCGCCATTACAGACGACGGAGTCGCAAGAGACGTGCGACCACCAGGGGTCGCTGATTTTGGCGCCATCGCCCACGTGCGACCTATGGGAGCAGCCATTTTGGTCGGCACTGACCGCGAATGACCAGCAGGGGTCATCATCATCCATCTCAGCTGCCTGCAGTGGCGCTCACGAACCAACGGTGGCGTCGATCATCCTGGACCAGGCAAAGCCTCACAGACTCGACAAGTCCATGATGGACATACAGGTAAACAAACGCACGATTTATTGTCTGTTTGACAGCGGGAGCACGGAGGGCTTTATTCACCCAGACGCTGTGAAGCGGTGTGACCTCCAGATCCAACCTGTCAAGCAGACGATTTCGATGGCATCAAGGTCCCGGTCTGTCACCGTGCTAGGGAGTTGCGTGGTAAATTTAACGGTGCAGGGCACGGTTTACGAGAGCTTCAAGCTCCTGGTGTTACCGCACCTTTGTGCGCCA
Source organism: Mustelus asterias (assembly GCF_964213995.1). Lineage (NCBI taxonomy): Eukaryota > Metazoa > Chordata > Chondrichthyes > Carcharhiniformes > Triakidae > Mustelus > Mustelus asterias. The sequence goes on from NC_135803.1 coordinate 13,174,669, forward strand.
ATACTCCTCGGACTAAATTTCATGGTCCACTTGAAGAGTGTAACCCTACAGTATGGTGGGCCACTCCCTCCACTTTCAGTGGGAGAACAGCAGCCTCCAAATTGCCCAACGCGCTCCACCTATAGCCTCTCGACGCTTAAGATTACCACACCCTCCCTATTCCAGAATCTTGTGCCAGGCTGCAAGCCCATCGCGACTAAGAGTAGGCGTTACAGCGCTGAGGATCGGATCTTCATTCGATCTGAGGTTCAGCGGCTCCTCAAGGAAGGGATCATACAATCTAGCGCTAGTCCTTGGAGAGCGCAGGTCGTGGTGGTCAAGAGTGGGAACAAACCCCGGATGGTCATTGACTATAGTCAGACCATTAATAGATACACGCAGCTGGTCAATCAGATTGTGCAGTACCGGGTGTTCTCCAACATCAACCTAAAGTCTGCCTACCACCAGCTCCCCATTCGCCCAGAGGACCGACAATACACGGCTTTTGAGGCGGATGGTCGCTTCTACCATTTTCTAAGGGTTCCTTTTGGTGTCACCAATGGGGTCTCGGTCTTCCAGCGTGCTATGGACCGAATGGTGGACCATAACGGACTGCGGGCTACCTTCCCGTACCTGGATAACGTCACCATCTGCGGCCATGACCAGCAGGACCACGATAAGATTCTCCTTAAATTCCTCGCCTGAATCTGACCTACAACAGGGAGAAGTGTGTATTTCGCACCCGCCGCCTAGCTATCCTCGGATACGTGGTGGAAAACGGGGTCATCGGCCCTGATCCAGACCGTATGCGTCCCCTCCTCAAACTTCCCCTGCCCACTAGCGCAAAAGCACTGAGAAGATGCTTAGGGTCCTTCTCTGACTACGCACAGTGGGTTCCCAATTACGCGGACAAAGCCCGTCGCTCATCAAGTCTACCTCTTTTCCCCGAGCACCAGAGGCTCGTTTGGCCTTTGAAAAACTAAAAGCCGACATCGCAAAAGCCACGATGCACGCTGTCGATGAGTCCATCCCCTTTCAGGTGGAGAGTGATGCATCTGATTTCACCCTGGCCGCCACACTTAACCAGGCGGGCAGGCCCGTCGCCTTTTTTTCTCGCACCCTCCAAGGCCCCGAAATTCGACATTCAGCGGTGGAAAAGGAGGCCCAGGCCATTGTGGAGGCCGTCCGGCATTGGCGCCATTACTTGGCGGGAAAACGGTTCACCCTGATCACGGACCAGCGGTCCGTGGCGTTCATGTTCAATAACACGTTACGGGGCAAGATCAAGAATGATAAGATCTTGAGGTGGAGAATCGAACTCTCCACCTATAATTACGACATCATGTATCGTCCAGGGAAACTCAACGAGCCCTCGGATGCCCTGTCACGTGGAACATGCGCCAGTATGCAGGAGGACCGTTTGCAGGCTCTCCACAATGACCTCTGCCATCCAGGGGTCACTCAGCTCTACTACTTCGTAAAAGCCCGGAATCTACCCTACTCGGTGGAGGATGTCAGGTCCATAACTAGAAGCTGCCGGGTCTGCGCGGAATGCAAACCGCACTTTTATCGACCTGACAGGGCACAACTCATTAAGGCCACTCGTCCCTTCGAAAGACTGAGTGTGGACTTTAAGGGCCCCCTTCCCTCGACAGATCGGAATGTGTACTTCCTCAACATCATTGATGAGTACTCGAGATTCCCTTTTGTCATTCCCTGCTCTGATACAACCGCTGCCACGGTTATCAAGGCATTTTGTGATCTTTTCACCCTGTTCGGGTACCCCTGCTCCATCCACAGCGATAGGGGCTCATCGTTCATGAGCGATGACTTGAGGCAATACCTGCTCTCATACGGGATTGCCTCTAGTAGAACCACGAGCTACAACCCTAGGGGTAACGGACAGGTGGAACGTGAGAATGCTACAGTCTGGAAGGCTGTCTTACTGGCGTTGATGTCAAAAAGCCTTCCAGTCTCCCGTTGGCAAGAGGTGCTCCCTGATGCGCTCCATTCCATACGCTCACTCCTGTGTACGGCAACCAACGCTACTCCCCATGAGAGGCTGTTTTCATTCCCTCGGAAGTCTTCCTCTGGGACCTCATTACCGTCTTGGTTGACGTACTCAGGACCTGTCCTCCTGCGGCGACATGTTAGGGCCCGCAAGTCCGACCCTTTGGTTGAACAGGTCCATCTCCTCCACGCCAACCCTCAGTATGCCTATGTGGCATACCCTGACGGGCGAGAGGACACGGTCTCGATTCGAGACCTGGCGCCAGCAGGGGACTTGGAAACCCCTGTCGCTCCCATACCTCCTGTTAGAGATCCCCCAACTATTGTTTCCCCTCCTGACACGCCGCGGGCAGCATCGGGACTTAACCCTTTTACTCCCATGTACAGCTTGCCTGAGTCCAGGAGATGGTCGCCACTTCAAGGCGTGTCCGAGCTCAACGGATTGTCATCACCTCGGGGTCAACCGGCCCGTGAGACAGTGGAGGAGCCGTTGGACACCGCCTTGGGGAGAACGCCACCGCGAGTGCCTACTCCGGTGTCATTGCCGGTGTTGAGGAGGTCATAACGACGGTGCGGTCCCCCTGACCGTCTGAACTTATAGACTGATGACCAATTATTCTGTGTTTTTTTTGTACCCCGCCGGCCTTTGTCTTCAAAGGAGGGGTGAATGTGGTGAACCATCGTTGGTTCCCACCAGGTAGTACTGAGCCAGGGTCTGGCCAGTACTATGAGTCTGTATATATGTTGCTGTTGGGGTTAGGTTTGGGTTGTTCTACTTGTTACTGTTGGGGTTAGGGTTGGGCTGTTCTACCTGTATTATAGTTATTGTGGTACATCCCAGTCGGGCTCCGCCTCCTGGGAGAGGTATAAAGGTCACTGCTCTGTCTGGGACCCCTCAGTCTGGGATCGTGTACTTTATATGGTAGCTCCATTGTAATAGTAAATAAAAGCCTTTAGTAGAGAAATGGTTTTGGGGAAATTGATGGGATTGACGATGGATAAATCTCCAGGTCCTGATAATCTTCATCCCAAAGTACTGAAGGAAGTGGCCCTGGAAATAGTAGATCCATTGGTGGTTATTTTCCAAAATTCTTTGAACTCTGGACTGGTTCCTACAGATTGGAGGGTGGCTAATGTAAGCCCGCTATTCAAAAAGGGAGGGAGAGAGAAAACAGGGAACTATAGACCAGTGAGCCTGGCATCAGTCCTGAGGAGTCCATTGTCAAGGATTTCATAACTCAGCATTTGGAAGGCAGTGGTATAATCAGACAAAGTCAGCATGGATTTACAAAAGAGAAATCATGCTTAATGAACGTATTGGAATTCTTTGAGGATGTAACTAGTAGAGTTGATCGAGGAGAGCCAATGGATGTGGTTTATTTAGACTTTCAGAAGGCTTTCGACGAGGTCTAAAATTACAGACTACTATGTAAAGTTAAAGTGCATGGGATTTCAGGTAATGTCTTGAGATGGATAGAAAGCTGGCTAGCAGATAGGATGCAAAGATTTGGCATAAATGGGTCTTTTTCTGGTTGACAGTCAGTGACTACTGGGTTCCGCAGGGATTTTTGCTCGGACCCCAACTGTTCACATTATATACAAATGATTTGGAAGAGAGAATTGAATATATTATATCCGAGTTTGCAGGTGATACAAAGTTGGGTGGGAGGATGAGATCTGAGGAAGATGCAGAGATGCTTCAGTGTGATTGGACAGGCTGAGTGTGTGGGCATCTGCATGGCAGATGCAACATAATGTGGATAAATGTGAGGTTATCCACTTTGGTAGCAATAATAGGAAGACAGATTATTACTTCATTATGAAGGGCTTTGAAATGTGAGTCATGGCACAAATCAATTCCGGCCTCCCGGACTACCTGGATCCACTACAGTTTACCTACCGCCGCAGCAGATCCATAGCAGACACCATTTCCCTGGCCCTGCACTCAACACTGGAACACCTAGATAACAAGGACACCTATGTCAGCCTCCTATTTAGTGACTACAGCTCAGCCTTCAACACTATTATTCCTCTGAAATTCGTCTCCAAACTCCGTGGCCTGAGCCTCGGCTCCTCCCTCTGCGACTGGATCCTGAACTTCCTAGCTCAGAGACCACAATCAGTAAGGATAGGCAACAACGCATCGTCCATGATCATCCTCAACACTGGTGCCCTACAAGGCTGTGTTCTCAGCCCCCTACTATACTCCTTATACACCGATGACTACGTGGCCAAATTCCCCTCCGACTTGAAATAGTCGAGAGCTTCAAGTTTTTAGGTGTCCAGATCACCAACAATCTGTCCTGGTCCGCCCATGCCAACATTAAAGTGAAGAAAGCCCACCAACGTCTCTACTTTCTCAGAAGACTAAGGAAATTTGGCATGTCAGCTACGATTCTCACCAATTTGTACAGATGCACCATTGAAAGCATTCTTTCTGGTTGTATCACAGCTTGGTATGGCTCCTGCTCTGCCCAAGGCCGCAAGAAATTACAAGGGTCGTGAACGAAGCCCAGTCCATCGCTAAAGCCAGCCTCCCACCCATTGACTTCAGCTACACTTCCCATTGCCTCGGAAAAGCAGCCAGCATAATCAGGACATCCCGGACATATCTTCTTCCACCTTCTTCCATCGGGAAAAAGATACAAAAGTCTGAGGACACGTACCAACCGACTCAAGAACAGCTTCTTCCCTGCTGCTGTCAGACTTTTGAATGGACCTACCTTGCATTAAGTTGCTTGTTCTCTACACCCTAGCTATGACTGTAACACTACGTTCTGCATTATTTCCTTTCCTTCTCTATGAACGGTATGCTTTGTCTGTATTGCGCACAAGAAACAATTTTCACTGAATACTAATACATGTGACAATAATAAATCAAATCAAATGAATTAAATACATGAATGTGTGTAAATTGAGAGAGGCGGATACTCAGCGAGACCTTGGTGTCCTTGTGCATTAGGCACTGAAAGAATGCAGGTACAGCAGGCAGTAAAGAAGGCAAATGGAATGTTGGCATTCATAGCGAGAGGATTTGAGTTTAGGGAAAGGGGTGTTTTGCTGCAATTGTAAAGGGCATTGGTGAGGCCACACCTGGAGTATTGTGTGCAGTTTTGGTGTCCTTATCTGAGGAAGGATGTCTTTGCTATAGAGGGAGTACAGTGAAGGTTCACCAGGCTGATTCCTGGGACAGCAGGTCTGTCATATGAGGAGAGACCAAGTCGGTTAGGATTATATTCTCTGGAGCTTAGAAGAGTGAGAGGGGATCTCATAGCAACTTATAACATTCCGACATTCTAGATTCAGAAAGAATATTCCCAATGGTGGGGAGTCCAGAACCAGGGGTCATAGTTTTAGGATAAGGGGTAAACATTTTAGAATTGAGGTGGGGAGAAATTTCTTCACCCAGAGGGTGGTGAATGTGTGGAATTCACTCCCATTGAGGCCAAAACTTTGTGTGATTTCAAGAAGAAATTAAATGTAGCTTTTGGGGCTAAAGGGATCAAGGGATATGGGAGGAAGGGGGAATCAGGATGTTGAATTTAATGATCAGCCATGATCAAACTGATTGGCGGAGCAGGCTTGAAGGGCTGAATGGCCTTCTCCTGCTTCTAGTTTCTATGTTTCTATGTTAAGCACGTTCAAGGCTGAGATGGAGAGTTTTTTAATCAGGAAGGGAATCAAGGGTTATGGGGATAAGTCAGGAAAGTGGAGTTAAAGTTTATATCAGAAGTCTTGATCTCATTGAATGGCGGGGCTGGCTTGATAGGCTGAATGGCCTACTTCTGCTCCTCTGAATTATGGTCGTATGATCAATAATCGGGGTTTAACATAACGATCAGAGAGATGGGTTAAAAGGTTCGACCACAGTTATACGCAAAAGTAACTTTCAATTTCATCCTGCTTACTGGTTAAGATATTTACATTGCAGGTTCTCATAAGCAACTGTAACATGGCTGTGTGAAATAACACACAGGAGTTTGACACAATTTGCAAAGTCATGTTAATTGAAATATCTGTTGCTTCTTTTCCAAAGTTTCGTACTTCTTGCAACACAAAATAATTGGACTGCATTGTCAGTAAAGGGGTTTGACAAACTGAAGTCAATCCCCTATTCTATTGTAATGCTGTCAATGGTGATATATTGTGATAGAAAAATGATTCCTGGATGGCAAAGTATCTGGTTACGTGCTCTGTCCAGGAGAATCCTTTTGAAGCCAGTTGTCAGAAGCATAAAGCCGAATCTTCTGCTCCCACCAGCAACAGGGAATTGTGGTGGGCAGGGGAATTTAATCTGGTGTGAGGTCAAACATAGAAACATAGAAGATAGGAGCAGGAGGAGGCCATTTGGCCCTTCGAGCCTGCTCCACCATTCATCACGATCATGGCTGATCGTCCAACTCAATAGCCTAATCCTGCTTTCTCCCCATAACCTTTGATCCCATTCGCCCCAAGTGCTATATCCAGCCGCCTCTTGAATACATTCAATATTTTGGCATCAACTACTTCCTGTGGTAATGAATTCCACAGGCTCACCACTCTTTGGGTGAAGAAATGTCTCCTCACCTCCGTCCTAAATGGTCTTCCCCGAATCCTCAGACTGTGACCCCTGGTTCTGGACTCCCCCACCATCGGGAACATCCTCCCTGCATCCATCCTGTCTAGTCCTGTTAGAATTTTATAAATCTCTATGAAATTCCCCCCTCATTCGTCTGAACTCCATTGAAAATAATCCTAACCTAGTCAATCACTCCTCATACATCAGTCCCGCCATCCCCGAAATCAGCCTGGTAAACCTTCGCTGCACTCCCTCGAGAGCAAGAACATCCTTCCTCAGAAAAGGAGCCCAAAACTGCACACAATATTCTAGGTGTGGCCTTACCAAGGCCGTGTATAATTGCAGCAACACATCCCTGCTCCTGTACTCGAAACCTCTCGCAATGAAGGCCAACATACCATTTGCCTTCTTTACCGCCTGCTGCACCTGCATGCTTACCTTCAGCGACTGGTGCACAAGGACACCCCGGTCCCGCTGCACACTCCCCTCTTCACTCGTTGCACAGCTCTGAGGTGAGTAGATGCTGCTTTGGCTTTCTTGTGGAGCACTCATAACTTGACTAATATCAGGTGTTGGTAGGACAAGCTGTGTGAAAGGTGGACATGGGAAGCAGGCGGAAAGGGGAAATGGAGGGGGGAGACTGTCTGGTTAATGAAGAACTCTCTGAGGAAGGGGAGGAGGCAGCGAGGGAATGAGAGGGTGCAGTGATGTGGGATGGAGGGAAGGGCCTTGGGGTTGGGTCTGGGGTTGCTGTGGCTGGGTGGATGGGTTAAGTATGGTGGCCTCGCTAATGCAGGCTCCAAGCAATCCTGCTTGGCGGTGGAGCTATCTATAAATGTGTCAATGGCGATGTTGGAAGCACCTCAGGATGATCCACAGTCCAAAGATGTGTGGGTTAAGTGGATTGGCCATGCTAAATTGCACCTTAGTGTCAGAGGGACTAGCAAGGATAAATGCATGGGGTTATAGGTTTAGGGCCTGGGTGGGATTGTGGTAGGTGCAGATGTGATGGGCCCAATGGCCTCCTTCTGTGCTGTAGGGGCTCTATGACCCTCTTCCCACCCTTCTACATCGAACCCCTTCAACACATCCTGCCAGTTCTTTGTCTCACGTGCACAGATCTACCCCAAAAATAAACATCACCATTCTCCTCAACGATTCCCCATGATAAGAGGTTTCACATTCTGGCCACTCTGATTCCCTTCTGAATTCCCTGTCAGATTTATTAGACACTCTCTTATATTTATGGAGCATAGCTGTGGCCTCCTCCACAAGTGGAAACAATTCTTCTACGTTTACCCTGTAAAACTATTCATGATCGTAAAATCCCATCAGAGTCTTTCTGGAGAAAAGAGCCCCAATTACATTTCTAGACAACTTTGGCAAATGAGCAGCCAAATGTAAATTTAGAGTATGCCTCCAGCAAAATCAATTATTCATCAGACTAATATAGAGAAGTGCAAATCTGCATTCCTTGAAGTCTTTTAGTTGGAATCTGGAATTGCATTTAGGAAATGCAAGGTTCAAATAAGATGGGATCTGGGGACCTTCTGGGGAATGCTTAGATTTAACTCAGCAAAGCGAGTAGTCATGGGATAATTGAGATTAGACTAAACGTTGCAAACCTACATCTCCAGGAACAAGCGCCGGACGTTTTCGGACGAGGCATGGTCATTTCCCCATTTGTCTTCTAAACTTTGGTTACCTAGTTACAGGAAGGATGTAAATAAGATTGAAAGAGTGCAGAGAAGGTTCACAAGGATGTTGCCGGGACTTGAGAAGCTGAGTTACAGAGAGAGATTGAATCGGTTGGGACTTTATTCCCTGGAGCGTAGAAGATTGAGGGGAGATTTGGTAGAGGTGTATAAGATTTTGATGGGTATAGATAGAGTGAATGCAAGCAGGCTTTTTCCGCTGAGGCTAGGGGAGAAAAAAACCAGAGGGCATGGGTTAAGGGTGAAAGGAGAAAAGTTTAAAGGGAATATTATGGGGGGGCTTCTTCACGCAGAGAGTGGTGGGAGTGTGGAATGAGCTGCCGGATAAAGTGGTAAATGCGGGGTCACTTTTAACATTTAAGAAAAACTTGGACGGGTTCATGGATGAGAGGGGTGTGGAGGGATATGGTCCAAGTGCAGGTCAGTGGGACTAGGCATAAAATGGTTCGGCACAGACAAGAAGGGCCAAAAGGCCTGTTTCTGAGCTGTAATTTTCTATGGTTCTATGGTTCTAAACCACAAAGATAACTACCGGTGGGCGATGTTTGGTTATTAGGCTGCAGGATGACAAATATCATTATTGTAAACTAACTTTATTAAGAACAGAACATGGACACTGATTGTTAGCCTGCAGCCTGGTTTCATCTTACATTTGCTATCTGACCTCTGACCACCCCTCCCAGAATATGGAGATGCCAGCGTTCTCTGGCAACGCTGGCATCTCCACATCATGGCTACCATCGACACCGCAAACTGCCGGCTCCAAGTGGAGAGGATCTCCAAGAAGATCGTGCATATCGACACCCCTCCCAGGTCAGGTGACCCCATGAAGTACTGAGTGTACCTTATTATATCTAATACTGGAGTCCATGGCCATAATCCCTCTAACGACATGACAAGTTCGTCCTATGACTCTATTGAGGTTATTCTGTAGCAGAGATCTGGGTTGGGATTTTCCAGCCACGCTTGCCCCAAATCTGGAAATCCCCACCTGAGGTCAATGCAACTTTGCATGGTCCACCCTTGCCCGCTAAATAGGTGCAGCAGGTGGTAAAAAAAGTAAAAATGGTATGTTGGCCTTCATTGCCCGAGGTTTCGAGTACAGGAGCAGGGATGTGTTGCTGCAATTATACAGGGCCTTGGTGAGGCCACACCTAGAGTATTGTGTGCAGTTTTGGCCTCCTTTTCTGAGGAAAGATGTTCTTGCTATTGAGGGAATGCAGCGAAGGTTTACCAGCCTGATTCTGGGGATGGTGGGACTGATGTATGAGGAGAATTTGACGAGGTTAGGAATGTTTTTGCTAGAGTTCAGACGAATGAAGGGGGATCTCATAGAGACATAAAATTCTAACGGGACTAAACAGGGTAGATACAGGGAGGATGTTCCCGTTGGAGGGGGAGTCCAGAACCAGGGGTCACAGCCTGAAGATTTGGGGTAGACCATTTAGGACGGATTTGAGAAGACGTTTCTTCACTGAAAGAGTGGTGAGCCTGTGGAATTTGTTACCACAGGAAGTAGTTGATGCCAAAACATTGAATGGATTCAAGAGGCGGCTGGATATAGCACTTGGGGTGAATGGGATCAAAGGTTATGGGGAGAAAGCAGGATTAGGCTATTGAGTTGGACAATCAGCAATGATCGTGATGAATGGCAGAGCAGGCTCGAAGGGCCAAATGGCCTCCTCCTACTCCTATTTTCTATGTTTCTATGTTTCTAAGATTCCCGTGGTGGCAGGATAGGAAAACTCCACCCTTGATTTCTTGCCAGTTGCAGTCATAGCTCGGAAAATCCTATCCGAGGCCAACAGACCTTTCCATGGTCTGCCCCTCCTCCGCTACGATTCCCATGGCGGGTGGAATAGGAAAATTACATGTTGTTTGAACTCAAATCGACATTTGGATCGATTTTGTTCCCAATCAGTGCAGTTCAGTGCTATGATGCCACCTACAGTAATAAAGTGAGTGAGCAAAATGCAGCATCTGCAGCAGAAACCTGCTGTAAAAATGTGGCAGTCGCTGTCATTACTGTGTGGGGAATCAGGTTACGTGGCTGCAAAGATCTGGCACTGCCCACTAGCACCCTGACAGTGCCCCCTGGACCATGCAAAGGTCCGTTGAACTTAGGCGACCTTGGGAAAATCCCATTCGTGGCTGGGAAAGCCCATCCCAGATCTCTGGCAAAGAATGACCTCTTGTGGTGATGTTAGAGTGATTATGGTCATGGACGTCTGCTCACCTATTAAGCTACTGGATTCTCTGGTAATCTATTGAATGTCAATAGCTTGAGAATTTCAAGTATGACAAACACTCTGGACACGATCTTATCGGCCGTTCATACCACACTTCCCGTTGCAGCAAAGTCAGAGAATTTGGTGGCCAGCCAAATCGCCATTCACTGCGGCATGATGGGAAAGTCCCATCGGTATGAACGGTGGTAAGAGTTTGGCCCCTGGCGAGGATTTTCACCGGCGTTTGCCATGGTTGAAAATAGTGACACCGGAGCAAAATCCCGCAGGACCCCGAGAACAAGAATCTTGGCGACGATATCCCATTCACAGATTTTCCCCACATCTCACCGGTGATGCAATGAGGTTCCCACCCAAATGCAGATGTATTAATAGGGCTTCCCTGCTGTCTGCTCCCCCTGCGTTGGGAAGTGCCCCCTCGCTAATGTGAGATCATGTTGACGAGCTTTACAAAATGGGAAACTGTCAAAGGGAGCCCGCCAGGGGTGCAAAGGTCGGTAGAGCTCCCAAGGGGGAGAGGGACATGCCTAGGGCGTGCCCTGTCACTGCCCCAGGCACCTCACCCACCTCTGTCATTCAGCTGCAACTTACCATCACTCACAGCTGCTGTTACCCGTGTTGGGTATAGGCCTGGATCTAGCGATGACCAATCTCCATCTTCCTTCTTCCGACTGCAGTGACCATGTTCTGGTATCATCCTCCCTTTATGATCAGAAAATCATAGAATGCCTACAATGCAGAAAGAGACCATTCGGCCCATTGAGTTGGCACTGACCACAATCCCACCCAGGCCCTATCCCCATAACCCCACATATTTACCTTGCCAATCCCCTGACACTCGGGGCAATTTAGCATGGCCAATCAACCTAACCCGCGCACCTTTGGACTGTGGGAGGAAACCGGAGCACCTGGAGGAAACCCACGCAAACACAGGGAGAACATGCAAACTCCACACAGACAGTCACTTGAGGCTGGAATTGAACCCGGGTCCCTGGCACTGTGAGGCAGCAGTGCTAACCACTGCGCTACTGTGCCACCCGCAATCTCCAATCTCCATCTTCCTTCTTCCAACTGCAGTGGCCATGCTCTGGTATCAGCCTCCCTTTTGCAATGATCCATATCCCAATACCACCAACATATCTCCTGCTGCCATCCTGCTGAACCGTCTGGTTTTTACCATATTTCTACATCATTAGTTTATTCCACACCCTGGTCTGGATGGAACTGGATGGACTCTCCTTTTAGCTTTGATAAAGGTTCATCTGGACTCGAAACGTCAGCTCTTTTCTCTCCTTGCAGATGCTGCCAGACCTGCTGAGATTTTCCAGCGTTTTCTCTTTTGGTTTCAGATTCCAGCATCCGCAGTAATTTGATTTTATCAGTTCTTTATGTTGTTTGCATAACAGAACTCCCTCCCCCAACTCCGCCAACCCCCCAACACCCCTGCAGTGAGGGACGCTGGGCTCTTGAGTTGATGGACATGTGAATGGCCCTTCCCTTCCTGTCAGGGGTTAAGTTGTGTTATTTACTGGCCATTGCACAGGGCCATTTGTTTATGGTAAGAGCTTTCGTAGTTTCTTAATTGAGTTATACAATGGCAGTTACCTTGTACAATTGTTTGTGATAATGTTTTCTTCCAGTCTTTTAATGAGCCATGTTTTTGGCTGGTTGACCCTTCAGCGATGTTGCAATTAACCCCTTCTTGTCTATATAGTTCACCTCTATATCTTGTGTTGGAGTTTTGCTATTTATATTTTATAGTTTGCCCTTGACTTTGGGAATTAATATCTTACGACTTTACAGTTTGGGGATGTCATGTCCCTCAGTCGTAAATTTCCAGGTGTGTCCTATCCACAGAAAGCAGGAAAAATCCAACCTGGCCAATTCCCACATTCCCACCCAATCAGTCTATTCTTGATCACAACAAAAGTGATGGATTATGTCATTGATGATGCTATTGAGTGACCACACACACTCATACTCACACTCTCACATTCTCACACATTCTCACACACTCACACGCACTCACACACATTCACACACATTCTCACACACACCCACTCACTCACTCACACGCACTCACACACACACGCACACACACACACACACACACACACACACACGCACGCACACATTGCCACAGTGGCTAACACTGCTGCCTCACAGCGCCAGGAACCGGGGTTTGCCGCCGGTCTTGGATCACTGTCCGTGTGGAATGTGCACATTGTCCTCGTGTCTGCGTGCGTTTCCTCCAGGTGCTCCGGTTTCCTCCCACAGTCCGAAGGACGTGCTGGTTAGGTACATTGGCCATGCTAAATTCTTCCTCAGCATAAGCGCCGGAGTGTGGTGACTAGGGGATTTTCACAGTAACTTCATTGCAATGTTAGAATCTTAGAAACCCTACAGTGCAGAAAGAGGCCATTCGGCCCATCGAGTCTGCACCGACCACAATCCCACCCAGGCCCTACCCCTATATCCCTACATATTTACCCACTAATCCCTCTAACCTATGCATCCCAGGACAGTAAGGGCAATTTTATCATGGTCAATCAACCTAACCCACACATCTTTGGACTGTGGGAGGAAACCGGAGCACCCGGAGGAAACCCACACAGACACGAGGAGAATGTGTAAACTCCACACAGAAAGTGACCCAAGCCGGGAATCGAACCCAGGTCCCTGGAGCTGTGAAGCAGCAGTGCTAACCACTGTGCTACCGTGTCGCCCACAGTTAATGTAAGCCTACTTGTGACACTGATAAATAAAAGTTTAAAGCATTTAAACTTTAAACTTTAAGAATTGAATTAAACGAGTTTGGCTGGAGTGGTTTTATGTGATCTCCTACTTTCTGTCCAACAATCCCTTTTTGGCTTTCAATGATACCAGAACGGGCTGGTCTGACTTTGCCTTATACCTCCTCAATGAAATAAATTCTGTTCTATATGAATTTTAAGGGGGAAAACTGGCTCAGGGGGCAAGAGTAACAGGCTGCAAGTTTGGGTGATGGGCCGACACTTGAGGTGTTCCTGAAGAGAATCTGAACCTGACGTAAAAGATCAAATTCAATTCTCACTGGAAAAGATTTAATGAAATCCACCAGTTTTTTTTCTGGGATCACATTCTTCAATTCTGCCCAATTTCTCTCCTTTGCTACCTGAAAACACTAAATTCACCTGGGATAATAAGTAGTTTCACAACACCAGATTAAAGTCTGACAGGTTTATTTGGTAGCACGAGCTTTCGGAGCGCTGCTCCTTCATCAGGTGAGTGCCTCAGGGCATCATCTGGGCACCATCAGGGCACTCACCCGATGAAGGAGCAGCGCTCCGAAAGCTCGTGCTACCAACTAAACCTGTTGGACTTTAACCTGGTGTTGTGAGATTACTTACTGTGCCCACCCCAGTCCAACGCCAGCAACTCCACATCATGGCTTCACCTGGGATGTGGGAATAAGTGCCAAGAAAACTACTGATGTACTTTATAGATTCCATTTTATGAATCCACTGTCATATGGTTACTGAAATATAGGAACATAGAAACTAGAAGCAAGAGTAGGCCATTCAGCCCTTTGAGCCTGTTCCGCCATTCATCTTGATCATCAAATGCAATATCCTGATCTCCCCTTCCCCCCCATATCCCTTGATCCCTTTAGCCCCAAGAGCTATATCTAATTTCTTCTTGAAATCAGACAATGTTTTGGCCTCAACTACATTCTGTGATAGTGAACTCCACACATTCACCACCCTCTGGGTGAAGAAATTTCTCCTCACCTCAGTTCTAAAAGGTTTACCCCTCAACTTCAAAGTATGACCCCTAATTCTCGAATCCCCCACCATCGGGAACATTCTTTCCGAATCTACCCTGTCTAACCCTGTTAAAATGTTATAAGTTTCTATGAGATGATATCTTATGATATAAGCACCACTCACTCATAAGGTATTGTGTAAACTTGTTGCTGGGTTGATTTGTTAACTCAAGGCACATGAGAACTTATCTACATGGGTAGAAAGCTTGAAGACAGCAGAGTTACGTGCGTGTGTTCCGCTCACCGGCAAGAGTGAAGCTGAGACTGGATTGCATGACACACCACTCTTCGAGTGATGGCATGCTGCTTTCCCTTAAAGACATATTGCTACACCATCTTCTCACCGAGGAGCGCTATACAGCTGGAGTACATAAAATAATGTTTATTTATTAGTCACAAGTAGGCTTACATTAACACTGCAATGAAGTTACTGTGAAATTTCCCTAGTCGCCACACTCCGGCACCTATTTGGGTACATTGAGGGAGAATTTAGCATGGCCAATGCAGCTAACCAGCACGTCTTTCGGACTGTGGGAGGAAACCGGAGCACCCGGAGGAAACCCACGCAGGCACGGGGAACCTGAGGCTGGAATCGAATCTGGGGCCCTCATGCTGTGATTGACCATGCTAAATTCTCCCTTTGTGTACCTGAACAGGTGCCGGAGTATGGCAACTAGGAGATTTTCACATAATGTCACTGCACTGTTAATATAAGCCGACTTGAGACACAAATAAGTAAACTTAAACTTAACCTGTTTAGCCGTCAAAGATCAAAACATTATTGCAACCAACACTTTTAGCCCACATGAGTCTAAATGATCATGAAGGGTACAGAGACCATTTGTATTTAGAATGATAGAATCCCTTCAGTGCAGAAGGAGGCCATTCGGCCCATCGAGTTTGCACCAATCTCAATCCCAACAAGGTCATATCCCCTTAACCCTGTATTTACCCTGCAAGTCCCTCTGACACTACAGGGGAATTTACCATGGCCAATCCGCCTAACTCGCACATCTTTGGACTGTGGGAGAAAACTGGAGCACCCGGAGGAAACCCACGCAGACACGGGTGGAGCGTACAAACTCCGCACAGAGAGTGACCCAAGCTCGGGAATCGAACCTGGGTCCCTGGCGCTGTGAGGCAGCAGTGTTAACCACTGTGCCGCCGTGCTGCCCAATTTCTTAAGGAATTGAAGTCAGAGGGTGCATTTCAAGGTAGGATTTTGTGAAAAGCAGACAAAGGAATTTCCCATTGCTTTAATGTATTTGAAACTAACATCGCACAGTGCTATTTCACGTGAAACGCCCTCAAGGAGACCAGCGTCCCTTAATTGCACTTCAATATTCATTATTCACAATGTGCAATTTATAGTCAGAGTACAGTGAAGCAAGATTAGCAAGTATTGAACAGAGTGTGTGAAATTGCTGTGGTTAAATGTATAGTTAAATCTCAAAGGGGATCTCAGCGAAAAGGAACTTTCAGCTGTTTAAATTCCAGATGAGGAAAACTCTGCTCTCATTAATTAGAGGCACCAAGAACTTTTCACAGAGCGAGGGGAATTAAATTATTTATGCTTGCTAAAATAATGGAAAAGCGGCTTATTAAAAAACACGAACATAGTGTCAATAGAGTTCCTTGGGTCTCATTCCCTCGCGACATTTTGTGATTCTGTTTCTGGTTATTCCGTCTCGAAAGAGAAACCAATCTGTTTAAACCCACAAATTAATGCATTTTCAAATGAGATTTTAAATTCCATCTCAGGGCGTGCAGCTTCACACGCCAAGGTACTGGGTTGAGGATTCAGGTCAGTTTGATGCACTTACGGTCCCCAGGGAACACCCATTCCCTTCGATACAAGGGCCAGGGGAAAAAAAGGAAGAAATCTGTCGCTCCAGCTCACCTTTACATTGCCTGTCTGAAAGGAGGACTGGTTGAATCATAGAATCCCGACAGTGCAGAAGGAGGCCACTCGGCCCATTGAGTCTGCACCGACCACAATCCCATTCAGGCCCTATCCCCATGCATTTACCCTCGCTAGTCCCCCTGTCACGAGGGTCAATTTAGCATTGCCAATCCGCCTAACCTGCGCATCTTTAGACTGTGGGAGGAAACCGGAGCACCCGGACAAAACCCACTCAGACACGGGGATAATGTACAAACTCCGCACAGTGACCCAAGCCAGGAATCGAACCCGGGTCCCTGGTGCTGTGAGGCAGCAGTGCTAACCACTGTGCCCTAGTGCTGCCCCATAGAATCCCTACAGTGCAAAGGAGGCTATTTGGCCCATCGAGTCTCCACCAGCACTCTGACAGAGCATCTGACCCAGGCCAGCCCCCTGCCCTATCCCCATAACCCCAGACATTTACCCAGCTTATCCCCCCTCAGCATTACATCTTAGGATACTAAGGGGTAATTTAGCTTGGCCAAATTTGGATTGTGGGAGGAAACTGGAGCACCTGGAGGGAACCGACACAGTCACAGGGAGAATGTGCAGACTCCACACAGACAATGACCTGAAGCTGGATCAAAGCTGTGCCCCTGGCGCTGTGAGGCAGCAGTGCTAAACACTGTGCCACCATGCCACCCAAAGGTAATCCCAGGGCCTCATGCTAATCATGCAAGCACAAAGCTCTATATCTAGCATGCATTGAGGACATGAGATGGACCTTCTGCACTTCCACTGTACTTAAATAAATCTCGCATTACCCCAGCCCTTCACCTCACCCACCACACACACACATTCCGGATGTTCACATTATTTTTCGAGTAAAATAGACAGTTGGTAAAACAAACCATTTCCTATCTTGGTCAGTGATGTATATTTGATATCTCAAATCTCTATAAAGATGACACCAGTTTCCACGGCCAGTATTCTCCGGTCTCTCACGCCCCGTTACCACTGCCAGAAAGAACAGAGAACTTGGCACTCAGATAGAAGTGGTCCCGTGATGCCAGTGGGCACTGGGGAATTTTTTCCACTGTGGAGACCAGCGACATACCTCGTCACAGGCAGCATTTTCCGGCCCTTCAGGTTGGCGGGATCCTCCAGACTTGCTGTAGGTGACCTCCTGGTGACCTCATGCCGGAGTCCCTGGCAGTGAAACAGACGTGCCACAGGAAACGCCATGGACTTGTGGTGAGAAGCCAATGGTGAGCCGCCTCTGCCACCAAAAACCAGGCTGCAGGGGTGATGTGCGTTATCACACACGAGGCTTGAGATGCTCAGGAAATAAAGGCTTTTATTTGCGGTTACAACGAAGCTACTAATTATATACACGATCCCAGACTGAGGGGTCCCAGACAGAGCAGAGACCTTTATACCTCTCCCAGGAGGCGGAGCCCGACTGGGATGTACCACAATAACTATAATACAAGGTGTAACAGCCCAACCCGAACCCCAACAGCAACAAGTAGAACAACCAATCCCTAACCCCAACAGCAACATATATACATACTTGTAGTACTGGCCAGACCCTGGCTCAGTACTATCTAGTGGGAACCAACGATGGTTCACCACATTCACCCCTCCTTTGAAGACAAAGGCCGGCGGGGTACAAAAAAAACAGAATAATTTGTCATCATCTATAAGTTCAGACGGTCAGGGGGACCGCACCGTCGTTGTGACCTCCTCAATACCGGCGATGACACCGGAGTAGGCATTCGTGGTGGCGTTCTCCCCAAGGCGATGTCCAACTGTTCTTCCACAGTTTCACGGGCCGGTTGACCCTGAGGTGATGGTAATCCATGGAGTTCCAACACGCCCTGAAGTGGCGACCATCCTCTGGACTCAGGCAAGCTGTACACGGGAGTAAAAGGGTTAAGTAATGGTCCCGATGCTGCCCGCGCCGTGTCCGGAGGGGAAACAAGAGTTATGGGGTTTGTAACAGGGGGTATGGGAGCGACAGGGGTTTCTACGTCCCCTGCTGGCGCCAGGTCTCGGATCGAGACCGTGTCCTCTCGCCCGTCAGGGTATGCCTGAGGGTTGGCGTGGAGGAGATGGACCTGTTCGACCAACGGGTTGGACTTGCGGGCCCTTACAGTGTCGCCGCAGGAGGACAGGTCCTGAGTATGTCAACCAAGACGGTAATGAGGTCCCAGAGGAAGACTTCCGAGGGAATGAAAACAGCCTCTCATGGGGAGTAGCGTTGGTTGCCGTACACAGGAGTGAGCGTATGGAATGGAGCGCATCAGGGAGCACCTCTTGCCAACGGGAGACTGGAAGGCTTTTTGACTTCAACGCCAGTAAGACAGCCTTCCAGACTGTAGCATTCTCACGTTCCACCTGTCCGTTACCCCTAGGGTTGTAGCTCGTGGTTCTACTAGAAGCAATCCCGTATGAGAGCAGGTATTGTCTCAAGTCATCGCTCATGAACGACGAGCCCCTGTCGCTGTGAATGTTGCTGGGGTACCCAAACAGGGTAAAAAGATCACGGAATGCCTTGATAACTGTGGCAGCGGATGTATCAGAGCAGGGAATAACAAAAGGGAATCTAGAGTACTCATCAATGATGTTGAGGAAGTACACATTCCGATCTGTTGAGGGAAGGGGGCCCTTAAAATCGACACTCAGTCTTTCGAAGGGAAGAGTGGCCTTTACTAATTGTGCCCGGTCAGGTCGGTAAAAGTGCGGTTTGCATTCCGCGCATACCCGACAGCTTCTTGTTATGGACCTGACATCCTCCACCGAGTAGGGCAGATTGTGGGCTTTTATAAAGTGGTAGAGCCGAGTGACCCCAGGATGGCATAGGTCATTATGGAGAGCCTGCAAACGGTCCTCCTGAATACTGGCGCATGTTCCACGCGAGAGGGCATCCGAGGGCTCATTGAGTTTCCCTGGACGATACATGATGTCATAGTTATAGGTGGAGAGTTCAATTCTCCACCGCAAGATCTTGCCGTTCTTGATCTTGCCCCTCAGCGTGTTATTAAACATGAACGCCACGGACCGCTGGCGCCAGTGCCTGACGGCCTCCACAATGGCCTGGGCCTCCTTTTCCACCGCTGAATGCCGAATTTCGGGGCCTTGGAGGGTGCGGGAAAAAAAGGCGACGGGCCTGCCCGCCTGGTTAAGTGTGGCGGCCAGGGCGAAATCAGATGCATCGCTCTCCACCTGAAAGGGGATGGACTCATCAACAGCGTGCATCGTAGCTTTCACGATGTCGGTTTTTAGTTTATCAAAGGCCAATCGGGCCTCTGGTGTTCGGGGAAAAGAAGTGGACTTGATGAGCGGACGGGCTTTGTCCGCGTAATTAGGAACCCACTGTGCATAAGAGAAGAAGCCTAAGCATCTTCTCAGTGCTTTTGCACTAGTGGGCAGGGGAAGTTCAAAGAGGGGACGCATACGGTCTGGATCAGGGCCAATGACCCCGTTTTCCATCACATATCCGAGGATGGATAAACGGCGCGTACGAAACACACACTTCTCCCTGTTGTAGGTCAGGTTCAGGCGAGATGCAGTGCGTAGGAAGTTCAGGAGGTTTGTGTCGTGGTCCTGCTGGTCATGGCCGCAGATGGTGATGTTATCCAGGTACGGGAAGGTAGCCCGCAGCCCGTTCTGGTCCACCATTCGGTCCATAGCACGCTGGAAGACCGAGACCCCATTGGTGACACCAAAGGGAACCCTGAGAAAGTGATACAAGCGACCATCCGCCTCAAAAGCCGTGTATTGTCGGTCCTCTGGGCTAATGGGGAGTTGGTGGTAGGCAGACTTGAGGTCTATGGTGGAGAACACCCGGTACTGCGCAATCTGATTGACCATATCAGATATGCGCGGGAGGGGATACGCATCCAGCTGCGTGTATCTATTAATGGTCTGACTATAGTCAATGACCATCTG
This sequence comes from Mustelus asterias, assembly GCF_964213995.1. Taxonomy (NCBI): domain Eukaryota; kingdom Metazoa; phylum Chordata; class Chondrichthyes; order Carcharhiniformes; family Triakidae; genus Mustelus; species Mustelus asterias. The sequence goes on from NC_135803.1 coordinate 13,194,818, forward strand.
GGGTTTGTTCCCACTCTTGACCACCACGACCTGCGCTCTCCACGGACTAGCGCTAGGTTGTATGATCCTTTCCTTGAGGAGCCGCTGAACTTCAGATCGAATGAAGATCCGATCCTCAGCGCTGTAACGCCTACTCTTAGTCGCAATGGGCTTGCAGCCTGGCACAAGATTCTGGAACAGGGAGGGTGTGGTAATCTTCAGCGTCGAGAGGCTACAGGCAATTTGGAGGCTGCTGTTCTCCCACTGAAAGCGAAGGGAGTGGCCCACCGTACTGTAGGGTTACACTCCTCAAGTGGACCATGAAGTTTAGTCCGAGAAGTATTGGCGCGCAAAGGTGCGGCAACACCAGGAGCTTGAAAAGCTCGTAAACTGTGCCTTGCACCATTAAAGTTACCACGCAACTCCCTAGCACGGTGACAGAGCGGGACCTTGATGCCATAGAAATTGTCTGTTTGACAGGTTGAATCCGGAGTCCACACCGCTTCACAGCGTCTGGGTGGATAAAACTCTCAGTGCTCCCGCTGTCAAACAGACAATAAATCAAGTGGTCGTTTACCTGAATGTCCATCATAGACTTGTCAAGTCTATGAGGCTTGGCCTGGTCCAGGATGATCGACGCCACCGTTGGTTCATGAGCGCCACTGCAGGCGGCTAAGATTGACGAGGATGACCCCTGCTGGTCGTTCGCGGTCGGTGCCGACCAACATGGCCGCTCCCATAGGTCGCACGTGGGTGATGGCACCAAACTCAGCGACCCCTGGTGGTCACACCTCTCCGACCCCGTCGACCGTAATGGCGTCGTCCTGGCCTCGCACGTGGACGAAACCCTCGACGATGCCGACGACGAAGAACCGGGCTCCGAGGAATCGCAGGCCGCACTGCTGTTCCGAGAAGCAGATTTAGATCAGCACACTTTCGAATAGTGCCCCTTCTTACCGCAGGCGGAGCACAACACAGCTTTAGCGGGACACCATTGCCGAGTATGCTTCGCTCCCCCACAGAAGTAACACCGCGGGCCGCCCGGAGCTGCTGCCGTCGTCTGGCCCGAGTGTGAGCACGCCATCACGCAGCTTTTCGAACCCGATCAGCGACTGCTCCTGCCACGTTGTCTCCACGTGGTCTTCAGGATACAATACTAGGCTTTTGGAGGCCGTCTCCAGCATCTCTGCTAGTTCTATTGCCTGGGTGAGGTCAAGATTACCTTTCTCCAGTAGTTTGAGTCGGATGTAAGATGATCCGACTCCCGCCACAAACGCATCTCGAGCGAGGTCGCTCATATTCTGGTCTGCCGACACTGCTTTGCAGTTACAGCCCCTGGCTAGCTGTAGGAGCTCGTTCGCGTATTCCTCCGTCGTTTCGCCGGACTGCCGTCGTCGAGTGGCTAAGAGGTAACGAGTGTGCATTTCGTTGGGCGGTTTAATATAACGCTTCTTAAGAAGCTCGAGGGCCTTTGTGTAGTTGGTGGCCGCACGGATTGCGAGGTAGACAGTGTCGCTTACCCTCGCATGAAGGACCCGGAGTCTGTCATCATCTGTGGTGACCGCTGCAGAGGCTGCCAGGTAGTCCTCAAAACATTTCAACCAGTGGTCGAAGGTGTTAGAGGCGCCCGCCGCATGTGGATTCAGTGTAAGGCGTTCAGGCTTCAGTATCTGCTCCATACTCTCTATATCGTTTTTTCCGACGAGAGTTTATTTACAGCAAATAAAATTGATGCGCGTGATCACACATGAGGCTTGAGATGCTCAGGAAATAAAGGCTTTTATTTGCTGTTACAACGAAGCTACTAATTATATACACGATCCCAGACTGAGGGGTCCCAGACAGAGCAGAGACCTTTATACCTCTCCCAGGAGACGGAGCCCGACTGGGATGTACCACAATAACTATAATACAAGGTGTAACAGCCCAACCCTAACCCCAACAGCAACAAGTAGAACAACCCATCCCTAACCCCAACAGCAACATATATACATACTTGTAGTACTGGCCAGACCCTGGCTCAGTACTATCTAGTGGGAACCAACGATGGTTCACCACAAGGGGGAGCCGGAATTCCCCTCCCCCCGCTCCCCCCACCATATCTTCTGGTCCCGATCTCATTAATTATGCATCCGGGGGTTTAGTGCCATATTCTGTGACATTATGGCATCGTACCTGAGCACCATATGTAAAAAGTGCCCAACATCACTGACCGACTGTTTAAGAAAGAAGATGAAACTCCTGGAGCACTCTGAGACTGGAAGATGGACTTGCTCGATAACACTAAAGTGTGTTTACTTCCCCGTACCCCTGCACATCGTTTCCATTCAGATAACCATCTAATGCCCTCTTGAATACCTCGATCGAACCTGCCTCTTCCTAGCAGCGCATTCCAGACCCCAACCAGTCGCGGTGTGAAATCACATTCGCCTCTTTTGCAAATCACTTTAAACCTGGTACAGTCTCATTCTTGATCCTTGCTGAGTTGCAGGAGATGTGGTGGAACAAGGTCAGAGGCTGAGGTCAGAATGGGAGTGGGAAGTTGAATTAGTGGCAAGCAAATTAAATCTCAGGGTCAGGCTTGCAGATTGAACGGAGGAGTTTGGCAAAGCAATCACTCATCAATGTTTGGCCTTCCTATTGTAGAGACTGTAGCATAAGTAAGGAATGCTGTGCATTAAATTGAAAATTTTCCCAGTACATTCATTACTTAATGACAGCGGTGTCCTTGTATCACCTTGCGACTGTTCATTTGCACCACTTGCATTGGGCTCGGTTGCACAATCCAGGGACTTAATAGAGGGCAAATGCATCTCTCAGTTAGATTAACCCAATGGTCCATTTGACTTCCCGCACGCCATTTAAAATGAAGCATTGCTGAGTAATGCAAACATCTGCATCTCTCATCAACACCACTCCTCTATGTCTAAGTTAATACTTATCCCACTCCCAGCATCACTAAAGCAGATATTATTATCAAGCAGCTGGTGGTGGGAACTTGATGCAAAGAAACTGGTTGCCACAATACCTATATTGCAAATTGGCTACACTTTAAAAATGTACATTGGATATAAGGTGCATTGTGATGCCCTGAGATCATGAATGGCCCTATGTATTTTTTTAAAAATGATATACAATACATAAGAACATCTTTAGAGCATTTTCAGAGTAATTGAAGAAACTGATTAGCATTGGATGAAAGCAAATTACTGCGGATGCTGGAATCTGAAGCCAAAAGAAACAACGCTGGAAATCTCAGCAGGTCTGGCGGCATCTGTAAGTAAGAAGTCTCACAACACCAGGTTAAAGTCCAACAGGTTTATTTGGTATCACAAGCTTTTGGAGCGCCGGTCCTTCATCAGAACATAGAACAGTACAGCACAGTACAGGCCCTTCGGCCCACGATGTTGTGCCGAACCTTTTCCGAAACCAAGACCAAGCTATCCCACTCCCTATTATTCTGGTGTGCTCCATGTGCCTATCCAATAACCACTTGAAAGTTCCTAAAGTGTCCGACTCCACTATCACAGCAGGCAGTCCATTCCACACCCCAACCACTCTCTGAGTAAAGAACCTACCTCGGACATCCCTCCTACATCTACCATAATGAACCTTATAGTTATGCCCCCTAGTAACAGCTACATCCACCCGAGGAAATAGTCTTTGAACGTCCACTCTATCTATCCCCCTCATCATCTTATAAACCTCTATTAAGTCGCCTCTCAACCTCCTCCGCTCTAAAGAGAAAAGCCCTAGCTCCCTCAACCTTTCCTCATAAGACCTACCCTCCAAACCAGGCAGCATCCTGGTAAATCTCCTTTGCACTCTTTCCAGTGTCTCCACATCCTTCTTGTAGTGAGGTGACCAGAACTGCTCACAATATCCCAAATGTGGTCTCACCAAGGTCCTGTACAGTTGCAGCATAACCCCACGGCTCTTAAACTCAAACCCCCTGTTAATAAAAGCTAACACACTATAGGCCTCCTTCGCGGCTCTATCCACTTGAGTGGCAACCTTCAGAGATCGGTGGATATGAACCCCAAGATCTCTCTCTGTTCCTCCACATTCCTCAGAACCCTACCTTTGACCCTGTAATCTGCATTCAAATTTGTCCTACCAAAATGAATCACCTCACATTTATCAGGGTTAAACTCCATCTGCCATTTTACGGCCCAGCTCTGCATCCTATCAATGTCTCTTTGCAGCCTACAACAGCCCTCCACCCCATCCACTACTCCACCAATCTTGGTGTCATCAGCAAATTTACTGATCCATCCTTCAGCCCCTTCCTCCAAGTCATTGATAAAAATCACAAATAGCAGAGGACCAAGCACCGATCCCTGTGGCACTCCGCTGGTAACTGGTCTCCAGTCTGAAAATTTTCCATCCACCACACCCTCTGTCTTCTATGAGACAGCCAGTTACTTATCCAATACTTATCAGGTGAGTCTTTTTTTTTCACAAAGCATACCATGCATCGGGATGATGTGGAGATGCCGGCGTTGGACTGGAGTGGACACAGTAAGAAGTCGTACAACACCAGGTTAAAGTCCAACAGGTTTATTTGGTTCACTCACCTGATCATCTGTAAGGAGGGGAAAGAGCTGACATTTCGAGTCCAGATGAGTCAACTGTGCCCCGCCGCTGCTGGCCGGATCTGACTTCATAGACCTCCACCCTGCAGGGCCAGGAAGCCTCCAAATTGGACCACCACCCACACCCTGGGGTGCATTTCTCTCTCGGTTCACCAGGTACTGCTGGCCATCACCTTTGTCAAAGCTAAAAGGCATAGAAAGTGGGAGATATTTATACAGTAGGGTGAGGGAATGGAAGAGTCATAGCCACAAAAACAAGGGGCAAAGAATGCTGATGGCAGTCCACAGAGAGAATAAAGGGTCTGAATGGCCAAACGACAGAGAAGTTGAAATCAGAGGGTAAACTGTGACAGATGAAGATGTGGGGGGAGGCGGGAGATGGGTGGGAGAGAGGTAAAATTGAGAAAAAGGGGGAAAGGGGAAGCAAAGGGGGAGAAAAGGTAAGGAAAGGGAGATAAAATAGGGGGAAAGGGGGGGATAGAAAAATAAAGAAAGACAATGAAGAAATAAAAGGTAGAGAACAGTAAAAAATTAAATAAAATGAAAACAAATGGACCACGGTGAGGTAGAGCTAATCATCTGAAGTTGTTGAATTCACTGTTGAGACTGGAAGGTTGTAATGTGCCCAGCCAGAAGATGAGATGCTGTTCCCCCAATTTCCGTGGAGCTGATTACCATTACGTCTGTCAAACCATCGAGAGTAGCAGTGGAAGTGACGATGACGCTGCGGAGAATATTAATTTGATTTCACTTATTATCAGACCCACTGTTCTGGGTTCACAAATGGCTGCCCGCTTACAGAAACTAACATTCACTGGGAGTGGAAGGTGAATCGTCACAGAGTTAAATAATGGCTATTTGGTCTGGTAATTGCAACATGCATCATTTGAAGATTAGGCAGTAATCATTAACATTATTTATGCAAAAGGAGACTTTTAAATCTGTTTGCCTTTTACACAACAAAAGTACTCAATTTGTTTGCAAAGAATGAATCATTAAGCCCTGCAAACCTGGTTTGCCATTTAGCTACATAATGTTCCTCTTGTAACAACTTGGATCCAAGATGTAGATGACAAAACCCTCAACCTGTGTGCCTGCCGGCAAATGAAAGATCATCTTTTCTGATGTTTATTTAAATCAGTATTGAATAATAAATAATATTAAAAATCTGAGATCATGCAACGAGGTAAATTGAATCAGCAAATTTGCTGACGACACAAAGATTGGAGGTGTCGTGGACAGTGAGGAAGGTTTTCAAAGCTTGCAGAGGGATTTGGACCAACTAGAAAAATGGGCTGAAAAATGGCAAATGGAATTTAACGCAGACAAGTGTGAGATATTGCACTTTGTCCTTGGAGGGCAGTAGAGAGTCACCCACATTGCTGTGGCTCTGGAGTCACATGTGGGCCAGGCCAGGTAAGGACGGCAGATTTCCTTCCCTGAAGGACATTAGTGAACCAGTTGGGCTTTTCCAACAATGGTCCCAGATGAGGTGGATGGAGCTGGGATAGAGATTGAACATGATCTCACTGAACGACAGAACAGCTGAAGGACCAGGGCCTGGTCCTGTGCCCATTTGTTTCTTCAGGATTCATCATATCATCAGCACCATGAGGCAATCAATCAATAATGGGGAAAATAATGGACGTGGTGATCAGGAGTTAACTTGAGATGACTTGCATGTTGGTGACTTAGTTCAAAAAGCAACAGCCAACCTAACCCCAGACGGGGAACAATCTGACGGACCAGCTTCCCTGAGGAAGTGATATAACCTAAAAACCACAGGATCACTACAGTGCAGAAAGAGATCATTCGGCCCATCAAGTCTGCATCGACACTTTGAAGAAGTGACCAGAATGGTTGACGAAGGAAGGGCCGTGGATGTTGTCTATATGGACTTTAGTAAAGCGTTTGACAAAGTCCCTCATGGTAGGCTAGTGAAAAAGGTTGGATCTCATGGGATAAAGGGGGAGGTGGCTAGATGGGTGGAGAACTGGCTTGGTCATAGAAGACAGAGGGTGGTAGTGGAAGGGTCTTTTTCCGGCTGGAGGCCTGTGACTAGTGGTGTTCCGTAGGGCTCTGTATTGGGACCTCTGCTGTTTGTGATTTATATAAATGATCTGGAAGAAGGAGTAACTGGGGTGATCAGTAAGTTTGCGGACGACACAAAACTGGCAGCACTTGCAGATAGTGAGGAACATTGTCAGAGGCTACAGAAGGATATAGATAGGCTGGAAATTTGGGCAAGGAAATGGCAGATGGAGTTCAATCCTGATAAATGCGAAGTGATGCATTTTGGTGGGAATAATGTAGGGAGGAGCTACACGATAAATGGAAGAACCATAAAGGGTGTAGAGACGCAGAGGGACCTGGGTGTGCAAGTCCACAGATCCTTGAAGGTGACGTCACAGGTGGAGAAGGTGGTGAAGAAGGCATATGGCATGCTTGCCTTTATAGGACGGGGCATAGAGTATAAAAGTTGGGGTCTGATGTTGCAGATGTATAGAACGTTGGTTCGGCCGCATTTGGAATACTGCGTCCAGTTCTGGTCGCCACACTACCAGAAGGACGTGGAGGCTTTGGAGAGAGTACAGAGGAGGTTTACCAGGATGTTGCCTGGTATGGAGGGGCTTGGTTATGAGGAGAGATTGGGGAAACTGGGGTTGTTCTCCTTGGAAAGACGGAGGATGAGGGGAGACTTAATAGAGGTGTATAAAATTATGAAAGGCATAGATAGGGTGAACGGTGGGAAGCTTTTCCCCGGGTCGGTGGTGACGTTCACGAGGGGTCATAGGTTCAAGGTGAAGGGGGAGAGGTTTAACACAGATATCAGAAGGACATATTTTACACAGAGGGTCGTGGGGGCCTGGAATGTGTTGCCGGGCAAGGTGGTGGAGGCGGACACACTGGGAACGTTTAAGACTTATCTAGACAGCTATATGAACGGAGTGGGAATGGAGGGATACAAAAGAGTGGTCTAGTTTGGACCAGGGAGCGGCGCGGGCTAATTGTTCTTTGTTTCTCGTTTCAAGGCTTCATTCTATGATCATCTTGCTGGTGCCAGTACAGAGCGAGACTGCGGATAGTTGGGAACCTGTCTCGGGGGCAGGGAATTCAGATGGTGTTCGTAAAACAGAAGTGGAAATGAATAGGGTTGGGAAGCATTTTCTGATCAGGGCCACTGTGATCTCCTGGACTCGTTTCGATCGCCACAGGGGGTCGGAGAGGAATTTCCCAGATTTTTTTTTCCCCATATTGGCCCTGGGGTTTTCACTCTGGGTTTTCGCCTCTCCCTGGAGATCACATGGTCTGGAATGGGGGGTGGGGGTGAGTTAATAGGTTGTGATGAACAAAGCATCGTAGCTGTGAGGGACAGCTCGGTGGATAGGATAGTAGGATGTAGATAGGCTGGAAAATTGGGCGGGGATCCTGGATTCAGGATTCAATCCTGGACCGGGGAGCGGCGCGGGCTTGGAGGGCCGAAGGGCCTGTTCCTGTGCTGTATTGTTCTTTGTTCTTTGACTCTCCGAAAGAGCATCCCACTCAGGCCTTTCCCTCCACCCTATCCCCATAACCCTGCACATTTATCATAGCAAATCCACCGAACCTACATATCTTTTAACAATGGGGAGCAATTTAGCATTGCCAAACCATCTAACCTCCAAATCTTTGGTCTGCGGAAGGAAACTGGAGCAACTGGGGGAAACCCACACAGACACGGGGAGAACACGCAAACTCCACACAGTGACCCAAGGCCGGAATCAAACCCAGGTCCCTCATGCTGTGAGGCAGCAGTGCTAACCACTGTGCCATCATGCCAACCTTGGAATCCTCTGTGACATGGGTTCAAAGAGTTTCAAAGAGCTTCGAGAAAATTTTTCACAAAATCCCAAAACAAACACAGAAACTAGAAGCAGAAGTAGGCCATTGGGACCTTTTGAGCCAGCTCCGATACCTAATCTAAGCAGCAGGGAAGAAAATATTTGCATTTATATGGCACCTTTCACAACTTCAGGGCTTCTCAAAGGGCTTTACTGCCGAAAAGGTAATTTTGAAGAACACGATTGTGTGGCTCAAAGTAAACTTGGGAATATCGAGGGAACTGGTGAATGAAGTAACACTGTGGTGGGGGAAAGGGAACCATAGAAACCCTACAGTACAGAAAGAGGCCATTCAGCCCATCGAGTCTGCACGGACCACAATCCCACCCAGGCCCTACCCCCATATCCCCATATATTTTACCCGCTAATCCCTCGAATCTACGCATCCCAGGACACTAAGGGGCACTTTTTTTAGCATGGCCAATCAACCTTACCAGCACATCTTTGGACTGTGGGAGGAATCCGGAGCACCTGGAGGAAACCCACACAGACACAGGGAGAATGTGCAAACTCCACACAGACAGTGACCCAAGCCAGAATTGAACCCAGGTCCCTGGAGCTGTGAAGCAGCAGTGCTAACCGCTGTGCTACCGTGCCGCCCATTGCCCCCCATTGTTAAAGCTCTAAGTGGCACACACAATGGATTATGACTGCAACTCGGCTATTTATATTTACATTAATAGATTGAGAAACTGCTCAAACGTGTCAGAGTTTGGAGATTATCCAACATGGGGTTGTGGGGATTGATCGTTGGAAGGATAGAGAGCCTGGGATGAAATGAATAGAAAATACAAGCAGGTAGACCAGTGACAGTTGAAATTCAACTCAAATTTGTGAAGTATTGTACATGGGAAGTAAAGCAATGACCTTTTGACAGATCCCATCAACAATGAGCTGAAATATTGACTCTCTTCCTCTCTGTACAGCTGCTGTCTGACCTGCTGAGCATTTCCAACATTTTCTCTTTTTATTTCAAATTTCCAGCATCCAAAGTATTTTGCTTTCATGCTACCTTCACTTACATCTTGCTTTGCAAATTGAACAGGGAAGTCTCTTATCTATCAACTGGCAATTTGTCGCAGTTTCTGGTTTTGATAAGATCAAGTCTCTTGAGATGTCACGGAAAACATTTTGACACAAAATTGCTTGTGTAACTGAGTGGCACTTGCACAACATGCTCATTGTTCCACAGGAGCAGGCTGAGGGTAAGGTAGTTTGTTTGTGCATTATATTTATTTATTTCTCAGTTAAATTTGTGTAAAAAATCAGAGGTTTTTTTCCAAAACAGGAAGTAGGCCCAGCAGCAGCCTGGGAAGCTTTTGGAGGGTTTAAAAGCACTGTTGAGCGGGCAGCGTCGTTAGCGGGCAGTGGAGTGAGCAGGGGGCAGAGTGACAGCTGAAGGACTTTGGCTCAAAACGGGCTTCGGCGAGAACAGGCAGAGGCGAGAGTAGGTTTTTTCTTTTTCAGAAAGTTTATTCCTGTTTTTCCCCAGAGTAAAAAAAAGTGCCAGGCAAGATGTTGGAATGCTCCTCTTGCAGGATGTGGGAGATCAGGGAGACCTCCGGTATCCCTGACGACAGCACCTGCAAAAGATGCATTCAGCTGCAGCTGCTAGCAAAGCGTGTGAGGGAACTGGAGAAGGAGCTTGATGACCTCCATCTAATTCGGGAGAATGAGAAGTATATAGACAGTAGCTTTAGGGAGATAGTTACACTTAAGCAGCAGAGCACAGGTAATTGGGTTACTGTAAGGAGAGGAAATGGCAGTGTGAAAGGAGAGGCAGAGCAGGGTTCCCCTGTGGCCATACCCCTCCACAACAGGTATACTGAATTGGATACTGTTGTGGGAGATGCTTTACCTGGGACAAGCTGCGACAGCCGGAACTCTGATACTGAGTCTGGTTCTACAGCGCAAAAGGGTGGGATGAAGAAGAGGAGAGCAGTAGTGATAGGGGACTCAATGGTCAGAGGTACGGACAGGAGGTTCCGTGGTCGGGACAGAGACTCCCGCATGGTTTGTTGCCTCCCAGGTGCCAAGGTCAGCGATGTCTCTGATCGCATGCACAGAATTCTAAAGTGGGAAGGTGATCAGCCAGATGTCGTGGTACACATCGGTACCAATGACGTAGGAAGGAAGAGTGAGGAGGTCCTAAAGAGTGAGTACAAAGAGCTTGGAAGGAAGTTAAAAAGCAGGACCCCGAGGGTAGTAATCTCAGGATTGCTACCTGAGCCACATGCCAGTGAGGGCAGGAGTAGGATGCTTGGGCGGATGAACACGTGGCTGAGGAACTGGTGCAGGGGGCAGGGTTTCCAATTCTTGGATCATTGGGACCTCTTCTGGGGCAGGTGGGACCTGTACAAGAGAGACGGGTTACACCTAAACCACAAGGGGACCAATATACTTGCAGGAGATTTGCTAGTGTTATTGGGGAGCGTTTAAACTAGATTTGCAGGGGGGTGGGAACCAGAGTGCCAGAGCAGATAGCGGAGCAAGGGTAAAAAGACAGGTTAGTTCAAGCAAAATCACAAATGGAAGGGTTGAGTGTGGTGGAAATAATCTTTTGAGGTGTGTCTATTTCAATGCCAGGAGTATTGTGGGGAAGGCAGATGAGCTGAAGGCGTGGATAGACACATGGAAATATGACATTATAGCCATTAGTGAAACTTGGCTACAGGAGGGGCAGGACTAGCAGCTCAATGTTTCAGGGTTCCAATGTTTCAGGCGGGATAGAGGCAGAGGGATAAAAGGTGGGGGGGTGGCATTGTTGGTCAGGGAAAATGTTACAGCGGTACTCAGGCAGGATAGATTAGGGAGCTTGTCTACAGAGGCCCTATGGGTGGAGCTGAGAAACAGGAAAGATATGACCACATTAATGGGCTTGTATTATAGACCACCCAATAATCAGCGAGAATTGGAGGGGTAAATCAGCGGAGAGATAGCTGACAACTGCAAGAAACACAAAGTTGTGATAGTAGGGGATTTTAATTTTCCACATATAGATTGGGACTCGCATACTGTTAAAGGTTTAGATGGGGTAGAGTTTGTAAAATGTGTTCAGGAGAATTTTCTACATCAGTATATAGAGGTGCCAACTAGAGAGGATGCGATATTGGATCTCCGATTGGGAAATGAGTTAGGGCAGGTGATGGATGTGAGTGTGAGGGAATACTTTGGATCCAGTGATCATAATGCCATTAGTTTCAACCTGATCATGGATAAGGATAGATCTGGTCCTCGGGTTGAAGTTCTGAACTGGAAAAAGGTCAAATTTGATGAAATGAGAAGGGATCTGGGAAGTGTGGATTGGCACAGGCTGTTCTCTGGTAAGGATGTAAATGGAAAGTGGGAGGCCTTCAAAGGAGAAATTTTGAGAGTGCAGAGTTTGTAAGTTCCTGTCAGGATTAAAGGCAAAGTAAATAGGAATAAGGAACCTTGGTTCTCGAGGGAGATTCCAACACTGATTAAGAGGAAGAGAGAGTTGTATGAAATGTACAGGCAGCAAGGAACAGATCAGATGCTCAAGGAGTATAAAAAGTGCAAGAAGCTACTTAAGAGGGAAATCAGGAGGGCTAAAAGAAGACATGAGTTTGCTTTGGCAGACAGAGTGAAGGAAAATCCAAAGAGCTTCTATAGGTATGTTAGGAGCAAAAGGATAGTGAGGGATAAAATTGGTCCTCTTGAAGACCAGAGTGGTAGACTGTGTATGGAACCAAAAGAGATGGGGGAGATACTAAATGGTTTTTTTGCATCCGTATTTACTGAGGAAACGGGCATGGAGTCTACGGAAATAGGGCAAACAGGTAGGGAGGTCATGGAACCTTTACAGATTAAAGGGGAGGAGGTACTCGCTGTCTTGAGGCAAATCAGAGTGGATAAATCCCCAGGACCAGACAGGATATTCCCACGGACCTTGAGGGAAGTTAGTGTTGAACTTGCAGGGGCCCTGGCAGACATATTTAAAATGTCAGTATTCACGGGGGAGGTGCCGGATGATTGAAGGGTGGCTCATGTTGTTCCGTTGTTTAAAAAAGGTTCCAAAAGAAATCCGGGAAATTATAGGCCAGTACGTTTGACATCGGTGGTGGGCAAGTTAATGGAAGGTGTGATAAGGGATAGGATCTACAAATATTTGGATAGACAGGGACTTATTAGGGAGAGTCAACATGGCTTTGTGCGTGGTAGGTCATGTTTGACCAATCTATTAGAGTTTTTCGAGGAGGTTACCAGGAAAGCGGATGAAGGGAAGGCGGTGGATGTTGTCTACCTGGATTTCAGCAAGGCCTTTGACAAGGTCCCTCATGGGAGGTTAGTTAGGAAGGTTCAGTCGCTAGGTATACATGGAGAGGTAGTAAAGTGGATAAGACACTGGCTCAATGGAAGAAGCCAGAGAGTGGTTGTGGAGGATTGCTTCTCTGAGTGGAGGCCTGTGACTCGTGGTGTGCCGTAGGGATCGGTGTTGGGTCCATTGTTGTTTGTCATCTATATCAATGATCTGGATGATAATGTGGTAAATTGGATCAGCAGGTTTGCTGATGATACAAAGATTGGAGGTGTAGTGGACAGTGAGGAAGGTTTTCAAAGCTTGCAGAGGGATTTGGACCAACTAGAAAAATGGGCTGAAAAATGGCAAATGGAATTTAACGCAGACAAGTGTGAGATATTGCACATTGGAAGGACAAACCAAAGTAGAACATGCAGGGTAAATGGTAGACTCTGAAGAGTGCAGTTGAACAGAGGGATCTGGGAATACAGGTACAGAATTCCCTAAAAGTGACGTCACAGGTGGATAGGGTTGTAAAGAGTGCCTTTGGTACATTGGCCTTTATAAATCGGAGAATCGAGTATAAAAGTTGGAGTGTTATGGTAAGGTTATATAAGGCATTGGTGAGGCCGAATTTGGAGTATTGTGTACAGTTTTGGTCACCTCGTTACAGGAAGGATGTAAATAAGGTTGAAAGAATGCAGAGAAGGTTCACAAGGATGTTGCTGGGACTTGAGAAGCTGAGTTACAGAGAGAGATTGAATAGGTTGGGACTTTATTCCCTGGAGCGTAGAAGATTGAGGGGAGATTTGATAGAGGTGTATAAGATTTTGATGGGTATAGATAGAATGAATGCAAGCACGCTTTTTCCGCTGAGGCTCGGGGAGAAAAAAACCAGAGGGCATGGGTTAAGGGTGAAAGGAGAAAAGTTTAAAGGGAATATTAGGGGGGGCTTCTTCACGCAGAGAGTGGTGGGAGTGTGGAATGAGCTGCCGGATAAAGTGGTAAATGCGGGGTCACTTTTAACATTTAAGAAAAACTTGGACGGGTTCATGGATGAGAGGGGTGTGGAGGGATATGGTCCAAGTGCAGGTCAGTGGGACTAGGCAAAAAATGGTTCGGCACAGACAAGAAGGGCCAAAGGGCCTGTTTCTGAACTGTAATTTTCTATGGTTCCATGGTTCTATGTGAGTTATGGAAATGTTCCATGTATTGAGATATTGCTTCAGCTCCTTGCAAATTGACCTTTTTTCCCTAATTTAAATTTTTAAGTTTATTTATTAGTGTCACGAGTAGGCTTACATTAACACCGCAATAAGGTTATTGTGAGAATTCCCTCGGCGCCATACTCCGACGCTTGTTCGGATACACTGAGTGAGAATTTAGATTTGATTTTGATTTGATTTGATTTATTATTGTCACATGTCTTAACATACAGTGAAAAGTATTGTTACTTCGCTCTATACAGACAAAGCTATACAGAGAAGAAAGGAGAAAGTGCAGAATGTAGTGTTACAGTCATAGCTAGGGTGTAGAGAAAGATCAACTTAATGCAAGGTAAGTCCATTCAAAAGTCTGACAGCAGCAGGGAAGAAGCTGTTCTTGAGTCAGTTGGTACGTGACCTCAGACTTTTGTAGCTTTTTCTCGACGGAAGAAGGTGGAAGAGAGAATGTCTGGGGTGCGTGGGGTCCTTAATTATGCTTTTCCGAGGCAGCGGGAAGTGTAGACAGAGTCAATGGATGGAGGCTGGTTTACATGATGGATTGGGCTACATTCACGACCTTTTATAGTTTCTTGTGGTCTTGGGCAGAGCAGGAGCCATACCAAGCTGTGATACAACCAGAAAGAATGCTTTCTATGGTGCATCTGTAGAAGTTGGGGGATCATAGCTGATATACCAAATTTCATTCGTCTTCTGAGAAAGTCGAGGCATTGGTGGGCTTTCTTAACTATAGTGTCGGCATGGGGGGACCAGGACAGGTTGTTGGTGATCTGGACACCTAAAAACTTGAAGCTCTTGACCCTTTCTACTTCGTCCCCATTGATGTAGACAGGGACATGTTCTCCTTTACGCTTCCTGAAGTCGATGATAATCTTTCATTTTGTTGACATTGAGGGAGAGATTATTGTCATCGCACCAGTTCACCAGATTCTCTATCTCATTCCTGTACTCTGTCTCATTGTTGTTTGAGATCCAACCCACTACGGTGGTGTCGTCAGCAAACTTGAAAATCGAGTTTGAGGGGAATTTGGCCACGTAGTCATAGATGTTTAAGGAGTATAGTAGGGTGCTGAGAACACAGCCTTGTGGGGCACCAGTGTTGAGGATGATTGTGGAGGAGGTGTTGTTGCCTATCCTTACTAATTGTGGTCTGTGAGGAAATCAGAGCACCCGGAGGAAACCCACACAGACATGGGGAGAATGTACAGACTCCGCACAGACAGTGACCCAAGTTGAGAATCGAACCCAGGCCCCTGGCACTGTGAGGCAGCAGTGCTAGCCACTGTGTCACCGTGTCGTTTTCCAATTCTAGCAAAGTTTTGCTATTGTGGATGGGAAATCCTCTCTGTGATCTCAGCAATGCCCTGAACAACTGCAGTAAAACCTCCCGACTTATATATTCCATTCCCCTTGCAATAAACAACAACACCCCATTTGTCTTCCTAATCGCTTGCATACTAACCTTTTGTGATTCATGTACCAGGACACCTAAATTCCTCTGCACTAGGGAATTCCACAATCACTCTCCGTTTAAATAGTACCCTGCTTTGCTGTCCTTCCGACCAAGTTCATATTTTCCCACATCAAAATCCTTCTGCCAATTTTTTGCCCAATCACTCAGTCTGTCTACATCCCTTGGCAAAGTCTCGACCTCCTCTTGACAACATACTTTCCAAACTATCTTGATGTCATCGGCAAATTTAGCTATTATACATTTGGTCCCTTCATCCAAGACATTGACATAGATTGCAAATACATATCAACCTGGGGCAATTTATAACGCAGTATTTTATACAAGACAGGTATGATTCATGGCACAATTCCCGTCACAGTTTGATTTACAACATGGGTATTGGCCACGACTGAATATTATGAATAACAAATCTATGGTTCAGAATACAGCAGGATTCATAACACAGGTACAGTGCATGGCATGCTATGGTTCACAGCACAGTATGGTGCTGTGACATTAGTTTCTAACACAGTATGGTTCACGATGCAAGTCTATCTCACAAGAGGCAGGTGATTGATGACATTGTGTGGGTTAGATCACAGGTACCATTCATGTTTAATGGCCCAGGTAAGTTTCACAAAACAGTTTATGAGACTGATATGGTTCCGAACACAGTACATTTGAGGACATAGCTACAGTTCCAAAGTTGCACCAAGTAACCATTTCTCATACGGTGGCACAGTGGTTAGCACTGCTGCTTCACAGCACCAGGGACCAAGGTTCTAGTCCTGGCTTGGGTCACTGTCTGTGTGGAGCCTGCACGTTCGCCCCATGTCTGTGTGGGCTTCCTCCAGGTGCTCCAGTTTCTTCCCACAATCCAAAGATGTTAGTTGGGCTAGTTGGTTTGGCCATGCTAAATAGCACTTTGTGTCGGGGGGACGAGCTAGGATAAATAAATGGGGTTACGGGGATAGGGCCTGGGTGGGATTGTGGTCGGTGCAGACTCAATGGGAATGGCCTCTTTCTGCACTGTCGGGTTTCTATTAAACGTAGTTGATGAATAATCGTGGACATCACAAAGAAGCCTGATTTGTTCTCAAAAAAGTGGATTACCTTCTTTCCGATTCCAGCATCCGCAGTAATTGGTTTGTACCTTCTAAGCATTACTGGTTAGTGATTGATAGAGTGATATTTTGGTTGATCTTTTTCTCTCTCGAGCTCAAGCACACTGAGAGAAGCCACACACTGCCTACAGCCACCCTGGATTAGATCAGTTAACATAATATAGGGATCGAGGCTGGATTCTGCAGATCCTAATGGTTTGATGCCTCACTGAGCAATTTCATTTGGTGACAAGGAGCAGTCTATTTTTTAAAGGCCCGACTTTGTTAAGTATTTGAAGAAAATCAAGCTTTAGTGATGTTTGCAATTTCAGGACATCCCAAAGTGCTTGACAGCCATATAGCTGCTGTTGCAATGCAGTAACTCTGGCAGACGGCAAGCAGACTGCAATCTCCAACAGACAGCATTGTAATAATGACTGGATGATCTGTTTTCAGTGATGTTGGTGTGATCATAACATGACGGAATTTTGTGTTCAGACTGAGAGGGTAAAACTTAGGTCTTAAGAAAAATAAGATCTTAAGGTTGAGATGGAGTACAGGAAAGAGGTAGAGAGTCTGGTGAACGAGTGCAACGACAATAATCTCTCCCTCAATGTCAACAAAATGAAAGAGATAGTCATCGGCTTCAGGAAGCATAGTGGAGAACATGCCTCCGTCTACAGTAATAGAACATAGAACATAGAACATTACAGCGCAGAACAGGCCCTTCGGCCCACGATGTTGCACCGACCAGTTAAAAAAAAAAAAACTGTGACCCTCCAACCTAAACCAATTTCTTTTCGTCCATGAACCTATCTACGGATCTCTTAAACGCCCCCAAACTAGGCGCATTTACAACTGATGCTGGCAGGGCATTCCAATCCCTCACCACCCTCTGGGTAAAGAACCTACCCCTGACATCGGTTCTATAACTACCCCCCCTCAATTTAAAGCCATTCCCCCTCGTGCTGGATTTCTCCATCAGAGGAAAAAGGCTATCACTATCCACCCTATCTAAACCTCTAATCATCTTATATGTTTCAATAAGATCCCCTCTTAGCCGCCGCCTTTCCAGCGAAAACAATCCCAAATCCCTCAGCCTCTCCTCATAGGATCTCCCCTCCATACCAGGCAACATCCTGGTAAACCTCCTCTGCACCCTCTCCAAAGCCTCCACATCCTTCCTGTAATGTGGGGACCAGAACTGCACACAGTACTCCAAGTGCGGCCGCACCAGAGTTGTGGACAGTTGCAACATAACGCTACGACTCCTAAATTCAATCCCCCTACCAATAAACGCCAAGACACCATATGCCTTCTTAACAACCTTATCTACTTGATTCCCAACTTTCAGGGATCTATGCACACATACACCTAGATCCCTCTGCTCCTCCACACTATTCAAAGTCCTCCCGTTAGCCCTATACTCAACACATCTGTTATTCCTACCAAAGTGAATTACCTCACACTTCTCCGCATTAAACTCCATCCGCCACCTCTCGGCCCAACTTTGCAACCTGTCTAAGTCTTCCTGCAAACTACGACACCCTTCCTCACTGTCTACCACACCACCGACTTTGGTGTCATCAGCAAATTTGCTAATCCACCCAACTATACCCTCATCCAGATCATTAATAAATATTACAAACAGCAGTGGCCCCAAAACAGATCCCTGAGGTACACCACTTGTAACCGCACTCCATGATGAATATTTACTATCAACCACCACCCTCTGTTTCCTATCCGCTAGCCAATTCCTGATCCAATTTCCTAGATCACCCCCAATCCCATACATCTGCATTTTCTGCAGAAGCCTACCATGGTGAACCTTATCAAACGCCTTACTAAAATCCATATATACCACGTCCACTGCCTTGCCCCCATCCACCTCCTTGGTCACTTTCTCAAAAAACTCAATAAGGTTAGTAAGGCACGACCTACCTGCCACAAAACCATGCTGACTATCACCTATCAATTCATTACTCTCCAAATAACTATAAATCCTATCCCTTATAATTTTTTCCAACATCTTGCCGACAACAGAAGTGAGACTCACCGGTCTATAATTCCCGGGGAAGTCTCTGTTCCCCTTCTTAAACAATGGGACAACATTCGCTAACCTCCAATCTTCTGGTACTATACCAGAGGCCAACGACGACCTGAAGATCAGAGCCAGAGGCTCTGCAATCACTTCTCTTGCCTCCCAGAGAATCCTTGGATAAATCCCATCCGGACCAGGGGATTTATCTATTTTCAGACCCTCCAGAATATCCTGCACATCCTCCTTATCAACTGTAATACTGTCTATTCTACTCCCCTGCAACCCAGTGTCCTCCTCAGCTATATTCATGTCCCCTTGCGTGAACACCGAAGAGAAATATTGGTTCAATGCTTCACCAATCTCCTCCGGTTCCACACATAACTTCCCTCTGCCATCTATAACTGGCCCTAAACTTGCCCTAACCAACCTTCTGTTCTTGACATACCTATAGAACGCCTTAGGATTCTCTTTAACCCTATCCGCCAAAGTCTTCTCATGTCCCCTTTTAGCCCTTCTAAGCTCGCTCTTCAACTCCCTCTTAGCCAATCTAAAGCTTTCTAGTGCACTACCCGAGTGCTCACGTCTCATCCGAACATAAGCCTCCTTTTTCTTTTTAACCAACAAAGAAACTTTTTTGGTGCACCACGGTTCCCTAGCCCTACCAATTCCTCCTTGCCTGACAGGGACATACCTATCACAGACTCGCAGTAGCTGCTCCTTGAAAAAACTCCACATGTCGGACGTTCCCAGTCCCTGTAATCTCCTAGTCCAACCTATGTTTCCTAATTCTCTCCTAATAGCCTCATAATTACCCTTCCCCCAGCTAAAACCACTGGCCCGAGGTTCATGCCTATCCCTTTCCATCACTAAGGTGAACGTAACCGAATTGTGGTCACTATCACCAAAATGCACACCAACTTCCAAGTCTAGCACCTGGTCTGGCTCATTTCCCAGCACCAGATCCAATATAGCCTCACCTCTAGTTGGCCTGTCTACATACTGAGTCAAAAAACCTTCCTGCACGCTTTGAACAAAAACTGACCCCTCTAACGAGCTAGAGCTATAACAATTCCAGTCAATATTAGTCAAGTTAAAATCCCCCATAACAATTGCCCTATTACTTTCACTCCTAAGCAGGATTGACTCCGCAATCCTTTCCTCAACCTCTCTAGAACTTTTAGGAGGTCTATAAAAGACTCCCAACAGGGTGACCTCTCCTCTCCTATTTCTAATCTCCGCCCATACTACCTCAACAGATAAGTCCTCATCAAACCTCCTCTCTGACACTGTGATACAATCTCTGACCAATAATGCTACCCCTCCCCCTCTTCTACCTCCTTCCCTACTTCGACTAAAACATTTGAACCCCGGGACCTGCAGCATCCATTCCTGCCCCTGCTCTATCCATGTCTCTGAAATAGCCACAACATCGAAGTCCCAGGTACTGATCCACGCTGCAAGTTCACCCACTTTATTGCGAATACTCCTGGCATTGAAGTATACACATTTCAAACCCTGCTCCACCCCACCTCTGCAATGCCGTGCATTGCAGTCCCCATCCATGCATCCCTCACTTTCAGCCCCACTACTCAGGATCCCTCCCCCCCCCCCGAATCAGTTTAAACCTCCCTGCATGGCCTTAGCAAATTTACCCCCCAGGATATTGGTCCCCTTCTGATTAAGGTGTAGACCATCCTTCTCATAGAGGTCACACCTTCCCCAGTACGAGCCCCAATTGCTTAAGTACCTGAACCCCTCCCTCCTGCACCATCCCCTCAGCCATGAATTCAAACCTTCCCTCTCCCTATTCCTCTCTAAACTATCCCGTGGTACAGGCAAGAGTCCAGAGATAACCACTCTGTCAGTCTTGGCCTTTAGTTTCCACCCCAACTCCATAAATCCCTGCCTAATATCCCCTTCCCCTATCCTCCCTATGTCGTGTGTCCCCACATGTACAATAACTTGTGGTTTATCTCCCTCCCCCCTAAGAGTCCTGAATACCCTGTCAGACACATCCCGGACCCCAGCCCCTGGTAGGCAACACACCAACCCTGAGTCCCTACCTTTAGTTCCGACCCTCCTATCTGTCCCCTTAATTGTGGAGTCCCCAATCACAAGGCCCAGTCTTTTACAGCCCCTAACCACCTGAGCTTTCTCACTCGGCTCACCCCCAGAGATCTGCTCTCTATGCTCAATGGGGACAAAGAAGAAATGGTTGAGAGCTTCAGGTTTCTAGATGTCCAGATCACCAACCACCTGTCCTGGTCCCCCCATGCCGACACTATGGTTAAGAAAGCTCACCAACGCCTCTACTTTCTCAGAAGACTGAGGAAATTTGGCATGTCAGCTACGACTCTCACCAACTTTTACAGATGCACCATAGAAAGCATTCTTTCTGGTTGTATCACAACTTGGTATGGCTCCTGCTCTGCCCAAGGCCGCAAGAAACTACAAAGGGCCATGAATGAAGCCCAGTCCATCACGCAAACCAGCCTCCCATCCATTGACTCTGTCTACACTTCCCGCTGCCTCGGAAAAGCAGCCAGCATGATCAAAGACCCCACGCATCCCAGGCATTCTCTCTTCCACCTTCTTCCGTCGGGAAAAAGATACAAAAGTCTGAGGTCATGGACCAACCGACTCAAGAACAGCTTCTTCCCTGCTGCCGTCAGACTTTTGAATGGACTTACTTTAAGTTGATCTTTCTCTACACTCTAGCTATGACTGTAACACTACATTCTGCACTCTCTCGTTTCCTTCTCTATGAATGGTATGCTTTGTCTGGATAGCGCGCAAGAAACAATACTTTTCACTGTCTGCCAATACATGTGACAATAATAAATCAAATCAAAAGATGATGAGAAGGAGGACCCTCTGAATTTGACATGGAGGAGAAAGAAGATCATCTTTGGGGACCAGCCGAGGAGTAACCCCTTAGACATGGCTGTTTGTTTTGTTCAGTCATGAGATGTGGGCATTACTGGCTAGGCCAGCATTTATTGCTTCTCCCTAATTACCTTTGACAAGGTGGTGGTGAGCTGCCTTCCTGAACCACTGCAGTCCATGTGGTGTAGCTACACTCATTGTGCTGCTCGGGACTCCCTCCCACTGAGAGGCGAAAGTCTCGAGCTCAGCAAGGTTAGTCGAGTTAGTGTTATGACTATGAGGCGGGTTTCATTCCCTCATGATGATGGCTTGCTGAATTTCCTTCTGCACACTCCTGTTACAGGAACCCATAATGGGCCCAAGAGTTGAAGCGAGCTAACTGCACGGCAGTTAAAGTATTTTATTAGATGTGTTCCAAAATAGATTCCACAATGCTGGAATATCCTGTATTCCTATCCTTAGGTGCACTGGCCATGCTAAATTCTCCCTCAGTGTCCCCAAACAGGCACCAGAGTGTGGCGACTCGGGGATTTTCACAGTAACTTCATTGCAGTGTTAATGTAAGTCTATTTGTGACATTAATAATAAATAAAATAAACTCCATAGCATATCTGGGAGAGGCAATGGCCTAATGATATTATTGCTAGACTATTAATCCAGATTCTCAACTAATGTTCTGGGGACCCGGGTTCAAATTCCCCCATGGCAGTTGGTGGAATTTGAATTCAATAAAAAATATCTGGAGTTAAGAATCTACTGATGACCATGAAACCACTGTCAATTGTCGGAGAAACCCATCTGGTTCATGAATCTCCTTTAGGGAAGGAAATCTACCGTCCTTACCCGGTCTGGCCTATATGTGACTCCAGAGCCACAGCAATGTGGTTGACTCTCAACTGCCCTCGGGTAACTAGGGATGGGCAATAAATTCTGGCCCAGCCAGCGATGCCCGTAATCCACAAATGAATCAAAACGAGAATAAATATCTGTCGAATCAGGCCCTACATCCCTCTTTGAGGTATTCTGAAGCAGCCATTACCCAGTTCCTGGGAACCAATGAAACATTAAAAACAGTGCACGGTAGGTTCGATTCTGACTCTGGGTCACACTGGAAAATGAACGACGGTGAGCTACCAGGATATTTGACACCTCTTTCAATTTTTTTATTCCCATGGACTTTAATCAGCTTGCATTGAAAGGTGCAAGAGCCTCCTTGTTTAGCAAGCTCACATTATTCCATAGCAACATCTGATATGGATTTGCACAAAGTAATTGATAAGGAGTGTGTGGAGATTACGCAATGTGCGGATAAAACGCCATGCCAGTGGGTAATGTCTGGAGAATGTATAAATTCTGGTTGGAGAGGAGGCTGCTTAACAGGTGGAAAGGTTTGTACACCTGAATGTGTTCATGGCAGAGAATGGGAACTGCGAAAAAGACATCACTCTGAGGATAGGACTCACCGCTGCTGCCTTTGGAGGTGTAGGCAGGCTGTAGGAGGCTAAAGATATCTTTGGTAAAAACAAAGGTATGGATTTAAAATGTGTAATTTTGTTTGTGTTGTCTTCCTTCGTTCTCCTCGGATCAAAATCTAGCTCTGTGTTGCTACGAAATTTAGCGTATTATTTTTTTTTGTTCTGCCCACCCATCTCCTGGGCTCCGTAAATCATTCTGTAACCTCTGGACATATTGACAAAGAATGTTCAGATTAGTGTAACAGGACTGTGTTAACAACTCGCATTGTGCTTGGAGAGCTTTGATGAAAAGACGTGCGAGTCCCTGAGACAAACCTATTTTAAACAGAATAGAATCACTTAGTCCTTCCATATGGGACAATACAGTTCAGATTGGGTTGGCCACTATTCAAGATCTCGTTTTAAAGCAGGCATTCATGAATCACATGGATTGAGGCAAAATACATATTCTTGCCAACAAGAAGATATAGTTGCACGATCATTTTTTAACCTTTATATTCACCAGTGGAACCTCTTGAGACATTTTTCCTTCTGCTTTCTGTACATATTTTTTCAGACTATTTCAGCAGAATAAAAACAGTTTGGATGAATAAATTTGAAAAAGAATAGGTCGTTTGAAAATATGATAGCACAACAGCAATATAAAACTGGTCTTAAAGATGCCTAGGGTGATAGGAGTGCAGGAATGGGACAGGCCATTCAGCCCTAAGAGTCTGTTCTACCATTAGTTTAGATCATGACAGATCTTACTCTATCGACCCGCCTTCTTTCTGTAACCCTTGGTGATCTTGACTCACAAAAATCTATCAATCCCTGTTTAGAAATTTATAATCCAATCCCAGATTTAGCAGCATTTTGGAGGAGTGTGTCTGAGATTTTCACTATTCTTTGTGAGAATGAGTGCTTACTGGTTGCACCGTTGTGCAGCCTAATAACTTTAAGGTTTGGCCTCTTTGTTCTGGATTCCCCAAACCAGAGGGAATTGTCTCTCTCCGTCCATTCTGTTTGACCTTTAGTCATGGTTCAGTTTGTAGCATGCGCAATTCAGAATCACAAGGTTCCACGTTCAAGTCTCACTCTAGGGCTTGAACATCTAGGTTGCCTCTCCAGTGTGATATGGGATAGCCTCACAGTCGGAGATGCCATCTATCAGATGAACCATTTGACCATGACTCCAGCTGCCCGCTTGGATGGTTGTAAGAGATCTCATGGCACTCTTTTGAAGAAGAACAGGGGACTTTTTCCTGGGCTGGAATTCTCTGGCCGTTCACGCCCTGCCAGCGAGCATGGAGAACCCGCGCTCAGCCAAATCTCCATTCACAGAAGCAGGACTGGAGAATCCCATTGGCGTGAACGGCCAGAGAATCCCACCCCTGGTGTGCTGGCCAATGTCTATCCTTCAATGAACAACACAAAATCTGGTCATTAACTGGGATTGGGTGCCTGTGGTTACCCCTTCGGAGGGAGATGGGCATGCCTGGGCAGTATCCTGGCATTGCCACTGGGGCTGCCCAATGGCACTGCCCTCCAGGGTCTCTTTTTGTTATCGGAGATCAGGGAGCCCTTTCTGAAAACAGGATTCCTAACATTCCCAGCTTTCTCCGCTTTCTCCACCGTCCCCCCCACCCGCTCCCCCCCGCCCCGCCATCATGACAACGAGGGCCACACCTGGATTATCTGAAGAGAAGTGTTGGTTGTGCAGCTGGCGAAGGCAGCAGCCTATACAAATTGATAACATTCCACCTGTTATTACATCGCTGTTTGCGGAAGGTTACAGAATATAAATTAGTTGCCATGTTTCCTACATTATAACACTGCTTACACTTCAAAGGGACTTCAAAGTTGACTCTAAAGCATTTTGAGATGTCCATTGATCATAAAACGCTATATAGAATCATAGAATTCTACAAGTGCAGAAGGAGGTCATTCGGCCCATCAAGTCTGCACCAACCACAACCACCCAGGCCCTATCGCCACAACCCCATGCATTTACCCCAGCTAGTCCCCCTGACACTAAGGGATAATTTAGCATGGCGAATCCACCTAACCCGCACATCTTTGGACAGTGGGAGGAAACCGGAGCACCCGGAGGAAACCCACGCAGACACAGGGAGAACATGCAAACTCCATGCAGACAGTGACCCAAACCGGGAATCGAACCTGGATCCCTGGCGCTGTGAGGCAGCAGTGCTGACCACTGTGCCACCCTTATAATGCAAGCCATGGAACAACTGACAACTGTCAACCCACGGGAAGCAATTGACTTCAATGGGTTACCAGGACGACAGTTGATCCAGCAGAAAGCACTCTTCCGTTGGAGGCAATAAAATTAAACCAAATTTTCTCCAACTTATAAATCAAAGAAAAAATGTTTAATAAAGAAACCATCATTACTCCCAACACTTGAGGCCTCACCCTGAGCCATTCTAAACTGCCACAAACCCCAGCAACTTCTTATTTATACTGAGTCAGCTGACCACCTGATGCACATCAATTTAGACACGAGGCTCGAGGCTTCAGTAAATGAAGGCTTTTATTTACTATTAATGAAGCTATCAGAACTTATGTACACTATCCCAGACTGAAGGGGTCCCGGCCAGAGCAGGGACTCTTATACCTCTCCCAGGAGGCGGAGCCCGACTGGGATGTGCCACAACAGTAACAAACACAGGTGTAACAACCCCACCCTAACCCAACAGCAACAAATAGTACAATCCAACAGTAACATATGTACATCCTTGTAGTACTGGCCAGCCCCAGGCTCAGTACTATCCAGTGGGAACCACCGATGGTTCACCACATTCACCCCTCCTTTGAGAACAAAGGCCGGCGGGGTACGAAAACAGAATAAAGTGTCAGCAGTCTATAAGTTCAGATGGTCAGGGGGACCGCACCGTCGTTGTGACCTCCTCAATACCGGCGGTGACACCGGAGTAGGCACTTGTGGTGGCGTTCTCCCCAAAACGGCGTCCAGCTGTTCTTCCATGGACTCACAGGCCGGTTGACCCTGAGGAGACGGTAGTGCAGGGGATCCTGACACGCCCTGCGGTGGCGACCATCTTCGGGGTTCAGGCAAGCTGTGCATGGGAGTAAAATTGTTAAGCAATGGTCCCGATGCTGCCCGCGCCGTGTCCGGGGAAGAAATGAGAGATAATGGATTTGTTACTGGGGGTATGGGAGCGACAGGGGTTGCTACGTCCCCTGCAGGCGCCAGATCTCGGATCGAGACCGTGTCCTCTCGCCCGTCAGGATATGCCACATAGGCATACTGAGGGTTGGCGTGGAGGAGGTGGACCTGTTCGACCAAGGGGTCGGACTTGCGGGCCCTTACATGTCGCCGCAGGAGGACGGGTCCTGGGTACGTCAACCAAGCTGGTAAAGATATCCCCGAGGAAGACTTCCGAGGGAATGAGAACATCCTCTCGTGGGGAGTAGCATTGGTTGCCGTACACAGGAGGGAGCGAATAGAGTGAAGCGCATCAGGGAGGACCTCCTGCCAACGGGAGACTGGAAGACCTTTGGATTTCAAAGCCAATAGGACAGCCTTCCAGACTGTAGCATTCTCTCGTTCCACCTGTCCGTTACCCCTAGGGTTGTAACTCGTGGTCCTACTAGAGGCAATCCCGTATGAGAGCAGGAATTGCCTCAAGTCATCGCTCATGAACGACGAGCCCCTGTCGCTATGGATATAGCTGGGGTACCCGAACAGGGTAAAAAGATCACGGAATGCCTTGATCACTGTGGCAGCAGATGTATCCGAACAGGAGACAACAAACGGGAACCGGGAGTACTCATCGATGATGTTTAGAAAGTACACGTTCCGATCTGTTGAGGGAAGGGGGCCCTTAAAATCAACACTCAGCCTCTCGAAGGGACGAGTGGCCTTGACCAAATGTGCTCGGTCAGGTCGGTAAAAGTGCGGTTTGCATTCAGCGCAAATCCGACAGCTCCTTGTTACCGACCTGACGTCCTCCACCGAGTAAGGCAGGTTGCGGGCTTTTACAAAGTGGTAGAGCCGAGTGACCCCAGGATGGCACAGATCATGATGGAGGGCGTTCAAACGATCCTCCTTAATACTAGCGCATGTTCCACGTGAGAGGGCATCCGAGGGCTCATTGAGTTTCCCTGGACGATACATGATATCGTAGTTATAGGTGGAGAGTTCAATTCTCCACCGCAAGATCTTGTCATTCTTGATCTTGCCCCTCTGTGTGTTGTTAAACATGAACGCCACGGACCGTTGGTCCGTGATCAGGTTGAACCGTTTTCCCGCCAAGTAATGGCACCAGTGTCTGACGGCCTCCACAATGGCCTGGGCCTCCTTTTCCACCGCTGAATGCCGAATTTCGGGGCCTTGGAGGGTGCGGGAAAAAAAGGCGACGGGCCTGCCCGCCTGGTTAAGTGTGGCGGCCAGGGCGAAATCAGATGCATCGCTTTCCACCTGAAAGGGGATGGATTCGTCTACCGCGTGCATCGTGGCTTTCGCGATGTCGTCTTTCAATTTCTTGAAGGCCAATTGGGTCTCTGGCGTGAGGGGAAATGTCGTGGACTTAATAAGCGGATGGGCTTTGTCTGCGTAGTTGGGGACCCACTGCGCATAATAGGAGAAGAAGCCTAGGCACCTTCTCAGTGCTTTTGCGCTTGCGGGCAAGGGAAGTTCAGCAAGGGGGCGCATATGGTCTGGATCAGGGCCAATGACCCCGTTTTCCACCACGTATTCCAGGATGGCTAAACGGCGCGTACGGAACACACACTTCTCCCTGTTGTAGGTCAAGTTCAGGCGAGATGCAGTGCGTAAGAAGTTTTGGAGGTTTGTGTCATGGTCCTGCTGATCATGGCCGCAGATGGTGACATTATCTAGGTACGGGAAGGTAGCCCGCAGCCTGTTCTGGTCCACCATTCGGTCCATAGCACGCTGGAAGACCGAGACCCCATTGGTGACACCAAAGGGAACCCTAAGAAAATGATACAAGCGACCATCCGCCTCAAAAGCCGTGTATTGTCGGTCCTCTGGGCGAATGGGGAGTTGGTGGTAGGCGGACTTGAGGTCTATGGTGGAGAACACCCGGTACTGCGCAATCTGATTGACCATATCAGATATGCGCGGGAGAGGATACGCATCCAGCTGCGTATATCGGTTAATGGTCTGACTGTAATTAATGACCATCCGGGGTTTATTCCCGCTCTTGACCACAACAACCTGTGCCCTCCACGGACTAACACTGGGCTGTATGATCCCTTCTTTGAGGAGTCGCTGAACCTCAGATCTAATGAAGATCCGATCCTCAGTGCTGTAATGCCGACTTTTAGTAGCGATGGGCTTGCAGCCTGGTACCAGATTCTGAAATAAGGAGGGTGTGGTGATCTTTAACGTAGAGAGGTTGCAGGCGGGGCGCATTGGGCAATTTGGAGACTGCAGCTGTTCTCCCACTGCCAGCGAAGGGAGTGGCCCACCGTACTGTAGGATTACACTCCTCAAGTGGACCATGAAGTTTAGTCCGAGAAGAATTGGTGCGCAAAGATACGGCAACACAAGGAGCTTGAAGCGCTCGTAAACTGTGCCTTGTACTTTCAAGGTTACCACGCAACTCCCTAGCACGGCAACAGACCGGGACCTTGATGCCATAGAGATTGTCTGTTTGGCAGGTTGAATCTGGAGTCTACATCTCTTCACAGTGTCAGGGTGGATAAAGCTCTCAGTGCTCCCACTGTCAAACAGACAATAAAGCACATGATTGTTTACCTGGATATCCATCATTGAACGATCGAGCCTATGAGGCTTAGCCTGGTCCAGGATGATTGACGCCACCGTTGGTTCATGAACGCCACTGCAGGCAGCTGAAATCGATGCTGAGGACCCCTGCTGGTCGCTCGTGGTCATTGTCGACAAACATGGCCGCCCCCATGAATCGCACGTGGGTGAGGGCGCCAAACTCAGCGACCCCTGGTGGTCATACTCCTCCGACTCCGTCGACCGTAATGGCGTCGTCCTGGACTCGCACGTGGACGAACCCCGCGACGACTTTGACGACGATGGTGATGATCCAAGCTCCGAAGAATCGCAGGCCGCACTGCCGTTCCTGGGTTTCGATCTGCACACCTTTGCATAATGCCCTTTTTTACCGCATGCGGTGCAGATTACCGCTTTAGCGGGACACTTTTGTTGGGTATGTTTTGCTCCTCCACAGAAATAGCACCGCGGGCCGCATGGGGCTGCAGCCGTCGTCTGGCCCAAATGGGAGCACGCCATAACACAGCACTTCGAGCCCGAGGGGCGAGGAGGGATTTGCGACTGCTCCTGCCACGTTGTCTCCACGTGGTCCTCTGGATATAAGACTAAGCTCTTTGAAGCCGACTCGAGCATTTCAGCTAATTCGATGGCCTGGGTAAGATTGAGATTACCCTTTTCTAGCAGTTTGAGACGGATGTATGATGACCCGACCCCGGCCACAAACGCATCTCGGGCGAGGTCGTACATGCTCTGCTCAGCCGACACAGCTTTGCAGTCACAGCCCCTGGCTAGCTGTAAGAGCTCATTGGCATAGTCCTCCATCGTTTCGCACGACTGCCGACGTCGTGTGGCGAGGAGGTAACGAGCGTGTATCTCGTTAGGTGGTTTTGTATAGCGCTTCTTTAGAAGCTCGAGGGCCTTGGGGTAATTAGTGGCCGCACGGATCGCGAGGTAGACTGTGTCGCTTACCCTCGCATGGAGGACCCGGAGTCTGTCATCACCTGTAGTGACCGCTGCGGAGGCTGCTAGGTAATCTTCGAAACACTTCAGCCAGTCGGCGAAGGTGTTAGAAGCGCCCACCGCACGTGGATCTAGCGTCAGACGTTGTGGCTTGAGAATTTGCTCCATACTCTCCTTTCTTTTTTTCCTTCCGTCAAGAGTTTAATAATAGTAAATAAAATTGATGCACATCAATTTAGACACGAGGCTCGAGGCTTCAGTAAATGAAGGCTTTTATTTACTATTAATGAAGCTATCAGAACTTATGTACACTATCCCAGACTGAAGGGGTCCCGGCCAGAGCAGGGACTCTTATACCTCTCCCAGGAGGCGGAGCCCGACTGGGATGTGCCACAACAGTAACAAACACAGGTGTAACAACCCCACCCTAACCCCAACAGCAACAATAGCACAATCCAACAGTAACATATGTACATCCTTGTAGTACTGGCCAGCCCCTGGCTCAGTACTATCCAGTGGGAACCAACGATGGTTCACCACACCACCACATCATTTTGTCATTGGTTACATAGTTTACTGGGTCAGCTGACCCTTACAGCATGTTCCCATTGGTCACATGGCAACAGATCCAATGTTATCATTGGTTACATTCTAACAGATTCCCCCTTTTCCTTTTTTTTTCAAAATAATTTAAGACAACCATCCTCCAATATTCTGAACAGCTTTCCAGTGCCTGCACCCCTTTTAGTAAAACAGTCAGATAATTGTAGATTTTCCCTGCTTTCCAGCATTTGCTTAATGCTGGCCAAATCAATTCTCAGTCGCTTTTCTTTATTTTATATTCATTTGTGGGACATGGGCATTGCTGTCTGGCCAGCATTTATGGTCCATCCGTAGTTGCCCTTGTTCAAAGGGTAGTTAAGAGTCAACCACATTGCTGTGGCTCTGGACCAGGCCAGTTAAGGATGGCAGATTTCCTTCCCTAAAGGGCATTAGTGAACCAGATGGATTTTTCCAACAATTAACAATGGTTTCATGGTCATCAGTACATTCTTAATTCCAGATACTTTTTATTGAATTCAAATTCCACCAACTCCCTTTGCGGGATTCGAACCCAGGTCCCCAGAACATTTGCTGATTTTCTGGATTGATAGTCCATCACCTAGGCCATCACCTAGTTGGTATTATCAACTTTCTGTTAAGCAAACATTGTCCCATAGAGACCGATTGTCCACATAACACCCCATTGGCACTTTCTTTCCTGATGTTGCCATAAAAAAAATAACTGTTAATGTGTCAGACAAATATGTCTCCATATCCAATGCCTCCACTAATGCTAGGGTTTCAGCTGCCAGTATACTTTTGACTAACCCTTTTATTTTAATTGCTTCCCAGACCAAGGGGCAACATTTTCTTTTCCTTCTTTCCCTATCAAGAATATTATGAATCCGGCACTGCTTGAATGTCCATCTGGTAGATTGGCATGTGAAGCATCTCTAAACACAACTAACTTCATGTCTCCCAGTTCTCCTAGTGCTGGGAATTTAATTACACATTCCTCTAATTTTAGCTTTTTCAAAGTTCTATTTTCCTGCAAGATCTCTCTGACTAAGGTGTGCTTCAACATATTACTTAGCTCTAGGACATTATAGCTCCCATCTGGTCTTGTCTGTGTGCATAGCCAATTTAGCTGTCCTACTATACTCCTCAACAATTCTGTTCTTTTCTGTTGGCCGGTTCCTCTTTTTCCCTCGACCTCTCTCTGGTGTTGGAAAAGGGTAGTCATGATGTGGAGATGCCGGCGTTGGACTGGGGTGAACACAGTAAGAAGTCTCACAACACCAGGTTAAAGTCCAACCAGACGTTGGACTTTAACCTGGTGTTGTGAGACTTCTTTCTGTGTTGGAAAAGAGAACAATGTTATTTAGATATCCCTGTTGACTCATCGTTACCCCAGATTTACTTTGTTGGATATCAAGACCAAGATATCAAAAAGCACCAGCTGCTTAACTTCCTACTTTAAATTCTGTCTTTAGCTTCTCAATTATCCTTTTCTCAAACTCGTCTGTGCCACCCCATAAGAAACCATCAACATGAATCACGAAAATTCCAGCTAATTTTCCTTTAGCCTTCCAGTAAAACATTGCTGGATCTGCTTTTAACTGGACACAGCCAGTCTTCAGCAATACAGAAGGTACAGAGAAATACCAAACCCTTGATGCATCACTTAATCCATATGCACATTTGTTCTTGTCCCTGTGTATTACCTGCTTCTTTGGGCGGCCTAAAAAAAAAACTTTTCTTTGAAATGTTTTGCCCTGCCGAAATCTGCTTTGATAGCTATTGATTTACACATCCAATTATTAGATGCAAGAACAACGAAAAACATTTTCAGTGTCATGTTCCCTGCTGTGGACCCTAATGTCCCTCCCCTCCAAGTGTTCCTCATACCCACGGGCGACTAACCTGGCTTTTGCTTCACAAGTCCCATCTTGCAAAACTTTCTCTGTGCAAACCCACCGATGGGATAATGGAGGCTGCCCTTCATCTGGTACCTTGGTATACACTCCAAACTCTCCCCAACTGTCCAACTCCTTGTTCTCTTATCTCCATGAGCTCCATTTTGTTGGCAGCTACGAACACTTCCCTATCACTTCCCTATCATGGGGACTTCTACTCCTATTCCTGCCATCAGTTTGATCCCTAACCTTCCTCATTAAACTCCGACTGTTGTGTCTGTTTCTGTCAGGGCTGTTACTCTCAGACCGCTGTTCTCTGTTGACACAACTTCAGTCAGAGATTCGTGATTTTTTCCTGGGTTCACGAAAGCTCACTGTCTCTCACCCTCAGGACTTAGATCTCGCTTTTCTTGCTTCCATCTTTCCACCCAATTTCCCAATCTATAGCTTTGGCTTCTTGCACTCGCTCTTGGATGTTGAGCCAATGTTTATACTTTCTTGAGGCTTTTCCTGCTTTCCCAATTATACTGGCCTCCCTTCACTCACTTGACCCTTCGGGAATGTATGATACCACTGTGCCCACTTTGGGTAGCTGAACATTTGAAATAACAGTTTCATCCCCTGCTTCATTGTTACTTTGTTGATCATCAGATTCCCTCTCATCTCTGGCTGTCGGATCCTCATAATAGCTCAAGGTATGTGTATGTGAGGTACAAGGTGCCTCCTGCACTTCTACAGCCTGCTTAGATGCTCCAAATTCATTACTAATTCCGACTACTCTCGAAGAGTGGACTTGCACTGTCTGGTTAACGTGTTATAGTATAGCTATCTTGTCATCTGTCCCTATCACTTTCCCAGCTCCTTTCCACTCTTTTGTAGTTGACCGTATCCCCTTCTTTGAAGGATACCCTGATGGTCTTATGCAATACCTTAGGGCTCGTCTTATCCGTTCTGAAAGCTCAACCTTAATGAAGGCCTTTCTCCCTGCATGCATAGCGTTTAAGTGTGCAGAAGACATGGAGCTAATGCTTGTCCCTTCTAATGCTGGAGGAGCATCTGTTAATACTGACGGCAACTTTGGATTCCTCCCGTATACCAACTGGTATGGACTATAGCAGCCCCCCTCCACCCCCGACCATTTGTAACAAATTTTTTCGCGAGCATGCTAATGCAACCTGCAGTTTACAGCCTGGTTGATCCGCCAAAATTTTATGCAACATGTCATCTATAACTGCATGATTCCTTTCACAGAGGCCATTGCTGAATGGGCTCTCTGCTGCGGTGTGCATTATTACAATATTTAAATTTTTGCACATATCTTGAAATTCATCATTTGCGAATTCATCCCCCATTGTTCGTCAAAAATTTAGACGGTGCCCCCAACCCTGTTCCAAGCCAATGGGTCATAATTTTATCTATCATGGTCTTTTTATCTTTGCTATAAATTATTGTAGATATACTAAACCATGTCCATGAAGTGCAATAGATAGATGCCTTTGTCCTTATTCCATATCTTTAGATCCATTGTCACGACATCATTGAAATTTCGTGCCAGTGGTAGACTCACGACTGGATGCATGGGTGACCTAATATATTTTAAGCAAATTTCATACTGAGCTGATGTTTGTTCTATGAGATCATTATATCCGTCGTCCAGCACACCTGCATCCTGCAGCAGTGCTCTCAGTCTCTGTGGTGCTGGATGACCAAACTGTTTGTGGAATTTCAGAATAATATTTTTGTCCATCATGCTGTTGTCTATTAGTGACACTAATACGTCAAGAATGGTTTGGTCCGATAATTTTGGTTTGCTTCAGGGAAGACAATAATGGCCAGATCTTCTAAAGTGTAGGTTCACAGTTTCATCCTGTTACAAATCGATGGTCATCTGAGTTTTCTTCATCACAGACCTGCTGAATAACAAAGGGATATTACCGGAACCTACATCTGTACTTATGAATAAACTGATTCCCGCAATCCGACAGGGAAGTATCACCCCTTTGGAAGATGTTAAAGCGTTGTCCTCTCCAAATTTAAAGCAGGAAGAACTGTCATGTTTTTCACTTTCTTTCAGTCTTTATGATCAAGAGATCCTAAATAACAATTTAGCCAATCTTGGCTGCAGACAGAGGGCATGCATCCACTATCTAAAACAGCACAGTTGAAGGAGTCTATCATCAGGACGCTCATTATAGGACTCACATTTCTGCCATCAAAACAAAGCCTTCCTGGTTCTTGTCCTCATCGCTGTCGGTTTCTATTGTATTCTGTATCCCATGGAGTTTCAAAGACACAGCTTCTTCCTTTTGGGCAGTTTACTATGTAGTGGTATGGGGGGAATTGCATTGGAAACAGCGATTCACAATCCCTTCAGCATTTCTTCAATCTAAATGTCTTTTAACAGTTTCCCCTGTGCGTCTTCTTTCCCCATTATCAAATCGGTTATTGGCGTAACTGTCACTGTTTAAGGGCCTTCATGTACCATTTGGTCTGGCACGTGGCTGAGTTACCATTGACCCCTCCATTCTGGGCGCTATGGCATTCCGGTCTGTATTGAACAAGATGGTGGGGAACGATTGTTTCCCAAAAAACTTTTCTTAATGATGCTGTCATTTGATCAAAGAGGGTCTCTGTTCCCCTTAATTGTATTCCAGTCATTACTAAAAGAGCATCCATTTGGGACAGACATGCACAGTCCAACAACTTAAAGGCCAATACTGCATCTGAAATCTCCAAATTAAATTTCATTAGCCTGTTACAACCCCTATCAAAAATGATGATATACTCTTCCATGGACAGGGTAATCTTGTCTCCTAATCCTGTCAAACATCACCCATCCATCCTAATTCTCCAAGAACTTGTCTTTTTGGTGAAACTTATCTAAGTATTGTAGCAGGTGCTGTAGCCCTTTTCTCTATTTAGGGCATCTGCCGTCCAATCGGAAAATACTTTGCTCCTTATCTTGCCCCGAATCGGAAGTGACAAAATGAATGCCATGCCTTGCTTTCTTTTCGGTATTGCGATGACAAGGGTCCACATTTCTACCTCTGCCTTCCATTGCCGATATAGTTCAGTATCTGAAATCCCCTCGGTTACCTTCTACCTTCTGCCATTGGTGGTAGCACACCTTCAAAAACAAACACCAAGTCACGATGCGTTTTCCTCTGCTACCACTGTTAATCCAGCAGAAGGCACTCTTCAGTTGTAGGCAATAAAATGAAACAAAACTTACTCCAACTGATAAATCATAGAAAAGAGGTTTAATAAAGAAAACATCATTACTCCAACACTTGAGGCCTCACCCTGGACCATTCCAAGCAATCACAAACCCCAGCAGCTTCTTATTTATACTGAGTCAGCTGGTCAGCACATCATTTTGTCATTGGTTACATAGTTGACTGGGTCAGCTGACCCTTACAGCATGTTACCATTGGTCACACTACAACACGTCCAATGTTATCTGTAGTAGGGCAAAACTCAGGGAGTGTGGGCTGCAACAGGAGAGGAATGTATGGAAAGGATTATGATGTGGAGATGCCGGCGTTGGACTGGGGTAAACACAGTAAGAAGTTTAACAACACCAGGTTAAAGTACCAAATAAACCTGTTGGACTTTAACCTGGTGTTGTTAAACTTCTTACTGTGGAAAGGATTAAACAGACAGCATTGTAATATCCACACTCACTGCAGGCAGACAGGACAAAATACAAATAACTACATCTCAGACTGCACTAAAACAGTCACACTCCAGGTAATATCGCTCCAAGGTCACAACAACTATATGAGAATTGATATCACTTATCAAGGCCTCCAAAGTGGAACCATTGTGCCTCTGGAAAAGTAATTAAATATCAGAGAGATGGGACAATTAACACCCCATCAAAATTAGTTTGACAAACACAATGCTATGATATTGTAAATAGGTAGACAGGAGATGTCCAGAGAATAATTAAAGTTAAAGCACACAGGACAATGGATCCACATAATGTGATCAAAAACAGAACTGTAACCAATTCAAAGTAATAATCTTGATGACCGAATCAAAATGTAGCACTTGGTAATGTAGAAAGTATAAGACTATGTAAGAACCGATGATTAGCAGAGCAGCTTAGAAGTAAGCTGTCGTTACAGCCATGAGTTCTGCTCTCTCTCATTCATGTTGAATAAAGCCATTTTTGTTGAAGTTCTACACAGTCTCGAAAGTCTCAGTTCATTCATTCCCATTATCATTGGTTGCAGTCTAACAATGAGCACTCAGGTTCTGCGTGGACCAGCTGGCGGGGGTATTTGTAGACATCTTCAACCACTCTTTACACAAATCTGAGGTCCCTACCTGTTTTAAGAAGATGACCATCATCCTGGTACCAAAGAAAAGCCAGGCAGCGTGCCTTAATGACTGTCATCCAGTAGCTCTGACATCCATCATTATGAAGTGCTTCGAAAGTTTAGTCATGGCACAATTCCCAGACTGCCTGGATCCACTACAGTTCGCCTATCACTGCAACAAGTCCACAGCAGACACCATCTCCCTGGCCCTGCACTCAACCCTGGAACACCTAGATAACAAAGACACCTGTGTCAGACTCCTATTCATAGACTACAGCTCAGCCTTCAACACCATTATCCCTACAAGACTCATCTCCAGACTTCGTGGCCTGGGGCTCGGCTCCTCCCTTTGCAACTGGATCCCAGACTTCCTAACCCACAGACCACAGTCAATAAGGATAGGCAACAATACCCCCTTCTCTGTTCTCGGCCCCTTACTATACTCCTTATACACCTATGATTGTGTGGCCAAATTCCCTTCTAACTCGATTTTCAAGTTAGCTGATGACCGTTGTGGGTTGGATCTCAAACAATGATGTGCACAGCACAGGAAAGAGATAGCGACTCTATCCTTGTTATCTAGGTGTTCCAGGGTGACAATAATGTGACAATAATAAATCAAATCAAATCAAATCAAAAGAAGTTTATAAAATCATGACAGGCATAGATAAGGTGAAAAGTTGGAAGGTTTTTCCCAGGGCAGAAATGATAATTACAAGGGGATACAATTCTAGGTAAGGTGGGAAAGGTTCAGTTGAGATGTGCAGGGGAAATCTTTCACACAGAGAGTGGAGCTGGCCTGGAATGCACTGTCAAGTGAGGTAGTTGAGGCAGATACGATAGCGACATTTAAGACTTATCTGGACAGACACATGAACAGGAGGGGAATAGAGGGATCCAGGCGGTTGATGTAGATAAGATAATGTGATTGGCGCAGGCTTGGTGGGTTGAAGGGCCTGTTCCTGTGCTGTACTGTTCTTTGTTCTTTGAAATTGCTTCTCTCTCTTTTCCTTTGGCTTTTAGCTTTAATTCAAACTGTCTCAATTCTTCTTTTCCTGTTCAAGCTGTTTCATTTGTAATTGAATTCTAGCCGCTTCCAATGATTCATAGGATCATAGAATCTTGGTTCAAACATGGACGAAAGAGCTGAATTCCAGAGGTGAGGTGAGGTTGACAGCCCTTGATATCAGGGCTGCGAGTGTGGCATCAAGGAGCCCTAGCCAAACTGGAATCAATGAGTATCAGGGGCAAACACTCCACTGATTAGAATCATACCTGGTACATGGGTAGATGGTTGTGGTTGTCAGTCAACCCAGCTCCAGGACACCTCTGCAGGAGTCCCTCAGGGTAGTGTCCTAGGCCCAACAATCTTCAGTTGCTTCATGAATGACCTTCCCTCCGTCATAAGGTCAGAAGTGGGGAGGTTCGCCGATGATTGCACAATGTTCAGCACCATTTGTGACTCCTCAGATACTGAAGCAGTCCATGTTCAAATGCAACAAGATCTGGACAATATCCAGGCTTGGGCTGACAAGTGGCAAGTAACATTCGCGCCACATAAATGTCAGACAATGATCATCACCAATAAGAGACACTCTAATCACCACCCCTTGACATTCAATGGTGTTGCCATCACTGAATCCCCCATTGTCAACATCCTTGGGGTTACCATTGTTGGCAGGAATGGAAGACGCCACAATTCACTTTACGCCCAGAGCCAAGTTTCAGCAATCAAGGCAGCTTTATTAGGCTGGCAGGAAGGCAACACAGGTCTTACTCTCCCGAGATGTTTCCAAGAATACCAGGAACTTGTAATTATTTGTATGTTTCTGTAGGACTTACACAATTTACACCTCTTGCAACCGTTTCGTTTAATACAACAGTATACATTCGCAAGTTTCGATCTGTCAGGAGATGGTCTGGCCTCACACAGTGATGCTATTTCACACATTCAGGTCTATCTGGAAATGGCTCAGCCAGGTACAACAGTACAGACTCACACCTTCCTGACCTAACACAACTGCTCTGTTAAAGATAATTGTTGTCCTTTTGATTCTGGCTGCAAGAGCTCCAAGATACTCCAATATTCATTTTAGCGTGTTTGAAGTTAGACCTCCATGTTCTCATCCAGTGAGCATTCTTTATTCTGTAGACAATAAGTTGTTTACTTACTGGCGGATCACATGGGCAGTGCTCATGGAAATAGCAGGGTCTTGCTGATGTGTGTCTTCCCTATCTATGGGCTATGAATATCGGTCCCCGGTCTTTGATGGTTTGAATACTGTAGCTACTAGGTGTCTGCTTTCAGTGTCTGTGCGTTCTCTGCTGATTCCCGCCAGACAGAGTGTTTTTGGTGTTTTTGTCCCTGGCTGTAGGGGCTCTGTTGTATTTTATTCAAAATGGATTTCCATAACCAGGGCACGATTAGTTTCCCGACAATGCCATTGACCAGAAACTCAACTGGACTCACCACACAAGATGTGGAGATGCCGGCGATGGACTGGGGTAAACACAGTAAGAAGTTTAACAACACCAGGTTAAAGTCCAACAGGTTTATTTGGTAGCAAAAGCCACATGAGCTTTCGGAGCTCCAAGCCCCTTCTTCAGGTGAGTGGGAATTCTGTTCACAAACAGGACATATAAAGACAGAGACTCAATTTACATGAATAATGGTTGGAATGCGAATACTTACAACTAATCAAGCCTTTAAGAAACAAAACAACGTGAGTGGAGAATGCACGTGATAACTATCACGTTGTTTTGTTTCTTAAAGACTTGATTAGCTGTAAGTATTCGCATTCCAACCATTATTCATGTAAATTGAGTCTCTGTCTTTATATGCCCTGTTTGTGAACAGAATTCCCACTCACCTGAAGAAGGGGCTTGGAGCTCCGAAAGCTTGTGTGGCTTTTGCTACCAAATAGACCTGTTGGACTTTAACCTGGTGTTGTTAAACTTCTTACTGTGCTCACCACACAAACACAGTGGCTACCAGAGCAGGTCAGAGGCTGGGAATACTGCAGCAATGAACTCACCTCCTGACTCCCCAAAATCTATCCAACATCTACAAGGCACAAGTCAGGAGTGTGATGGAATACTCCCCACTTGCCTAGATGGGTGCTGCTCCAGCAACACTCAAGAAGCTCGACACCATCCAGGACAAAGCAGCCTGTTTGATTGGCACCACATCCACAAATATCTACTCCGTCCATCACCGACACTCAGTAGCAGCAGTGTGTGTTGCAGAAATTCACCAAAGATCCTTAGACAGCACCTTCCAAACCCACGGCCACTTCCATCTAGAAAGGGTAACAGATACATGGGAACACCACCACCTGCAAGTTCCCCTCCAAGCCACTCACCATCCTGACTTGGAAATATATCACCGTTCCTTCGCAGTCGTTGGGTCAAAATCCTGGAATTCCCTCCCTAACGACATTGTAGGTCAACCCACAGCACGTGGACTGCAGCGATTCAAGAAGGCGGCTCACCACCACCTTCTCAAGGGCAACTAGGGATGGGCAATAAATGCTGGCC
This sequence comes from Mustelus asterias, assembly GCF_964213995.1. Lineage (NCBI taxonomy): Eukaryota > Metazoa > Chordata > Chondrichthyes > Carcharhiniformes > Triakidae > Mustelus > Mustelus asterias. The sequence continues at coordinate 13,234,727 of NC_135803.1, forward strand.
AGCCAGCGACGCCCATGTCCCGCAAATGAATAAAAAAATTCATAGAATCATAGAATTCTACAGTGCATCAAGAGGCCATTCAGCCCATCGAATCGGCACCAAGCATAATCCCACCCAGGCCCTAGCCCCATAACCCCATGCATTTACCCCAGCTAGTCCCCCTGACACTAAGGGGCAGTTTAGCATGGCCAATACGCCTAACCCGCACATCTTTGGACTGTAGGAGGAAACCGGATCACCCGGAGGAAACCCACGCAGACACGGGGAGAATGTGCAAGCTCCACAGAGGCAGTGACCCAAGCCCGGAATCGAACCCGGGTCCCTGGTGCCGTGGGGCAGCAGTGCTCACCATTGTGCCACCGTGCCACCCCACCATGTGTTTGTGGCAAATTTAAATGCTGAGTTAGCTGCCTTCCTTGCCCTTTCGGGTACTGTCAACTTCAGCTTATTTGCCAAATCCAAAAGCGTAGTTTTAACCATCTCTTGTAAACCACTCGGAGTGACTCTTCCACATCCAGGCAATCTTCAGCCTCTGCGAGATTCCACAAGGCACTCCCTATGTAAACGAACCGAATTCAACATCTGAAAAAAAGCATTATACCTCAACACCCACTGTCTTATAGACTTTAATCCCAGAAGAGAACCCCCAATGTTTGTTAGGGTATCAGATCAGAAATCCTAATGTATATTATGAAGTCAGATTAGACCCCAACAATTTTCTATTTTGGCATAAATGTGAGGATAGGATATTCCACTCCACGTGTGATTCAACTGACAAACTGGGAAGCTTTTATCAAAACAAACTTTATTTCACAACACAGTTTAACTATAAAAAATGAATTAGCTTAACTTTTAACAATTTAACGAGACTTAAACATGACAAAATACAATTCTTAACTGTTAACCTATCACTATCAGTTCCAGTCAACAATATTTCTTTCATAGACTTAAGCCCCTCTTTATAATTAAAACACAGGCATACTTCCTTTGACTTAGATTAACAGTCTCGGAGCTTTTGGAAAGCCTCTGGAGAGAGAGATGCCTTTTTCCTCTATCAGCCCAGGCAGCAAATGCCCTTAGCTGTTAAAAATGAAAATGAAATTTCCCCTGCAATCTTAGCTCCTCCCATTAACCACATGATACTGTCCCTGTCAATCAACCTACTCTCTAATCCCAGGTGGAAGTTAAGTAAACACAAATGCACTAGCTCTGCTTAAAGAAACACTTCATGTCTAAAATGAATACTTGTCTTGTTATTCCCAGCTACTAAATTTAAAAGTTTCCCTATTCAGTTCGGCACCTTGCAAAACAGAGCTGAATTTTAAACAACCCCTTATAAGGAACATGATATAAATACATTTCTTAAAATATCATCACACAGTTGCTTGACATTAGCACATAAACATTACAGACCCAACACTCGCCAGACACATCACATTTATTATCCGTCTTTCCTGGCTTTGTGTTCTCTTCACTTCCTGTATCGTTCAGATGCACTCTGAACATTGAATTCAAACACAGCGGGATTGAAGCAGGAGCTGATCAGAAGTGATACTGGAGTAAGCTGCCTGATCCTTCTAGGACCTGTTCTGGTGTAGTGAGTAATCCTTTGCTACTGTTTCTGCTTTGCTGACTTTACCTTTAAGATACTGGAAGGGGAGAAAACAACTCAATGATAATTCTGCTGGAAGCCAGTTGCACGATTTCTCCACGAGAGTCCTTCGTGTGGAGACCTTTGACACCAGGTTGCATCTTTCACAACCTCTACACACCCCAAGGTGTCTTGCAACCATTAAAGTCCTTTAGAAACCTTGTCACTGTTTCCCACATGGCAGCCAATTTGCATAAAGTAAGGTGCCACAAACAACATTGCAATAATGATACTTCGCAGTCGCTGGAATACCTAACGGTATTGTGGGTTAACCCACAGCACATGGACTGCAGCGATTCAAGCGGCAGCTCACCACCACCTTCTCAGGAGCAACTAGGGATGGGCAATAAACGTTGGCCAGCCAGTGACACCCATGTTCCACGAATGAATAAAATACAGTAAAATTTCTGTTACCCATCACTGTACTATCCAGAATTCTTTACTAACTAGAGCTTGTGCCACTGGCCTGCCTTGTTCCCTTCTCTCAGCTGCAGTTTACGGCCAATATCAAAAAGAAGTAAACATGTCTGTCCAGACCGGGATCCCTGCGAGTCTCATTCGCCACTGAATTTGGAGCTCTTAATTTGGGCGGCATGGTAGCACAGTGGTCAGCACTGCTGCTTCACAGCTCCAAGGACCTGGGTTCGATTCCCGGCTCGGGTCACTGTCTGTGTGGAGTTTGCACATTCTGCTTGTGTCTGCGTGGGTTTCCTCCGGGTGCTCCGGTTTCCTCCCACAGTCCAAAGATGTGCGGATTAGGTTGATTGGCCATGCTAAAATTTCCCCTTAGTGTCCTGAGGTGCGTAGGTTAGAGGGATTAGTGGGTAAAACATGTAGGGATATGGGGGTAGGGCCCGGGTGGGATTGTGGTCGGTGCAGACTCGATGGGCCGAATGGCCTCTTTCTGTACTGTAGGGCTTCTATGATTTCTTTGCTAAATTAACCCTAGTATCAGGGAGATTAGTAGGGTAAATATGTGGGGTTATAGTCCTGGGTGGCATTGTAGTCAGTGCAGACTCAATGGGCCGAATGGCCTCCTTCAACTGTACGGATTCTATGGCCGGAATTTTACCGGCACGCTCGCCCCGATTCCGAGGGTGGGCGAGGCTCGGAGAACGGCATTCTCCGTTGGCCTTGGGCGGGATCACATGAATCTCGGGCGGACGTGCCGGTAAAATTCCACCCTATGATTCTATGATCTGCAAGAATACAATACTCTTACACTGTCGCAGAGCAGAAGGCCCAATGAATATTCGAGCAGCTCACAAGTTGTATTGGGTGGTAAATGCTCTCAATCTGAATCTTGGGGCAAAGAGAAGTTTGATGATCGAATGAGGCACATTCTGCCAGAGATGTCAGGGAAATAGTGAGCGCATAAAACAATAAGTGGCAATATTGTAGCAATTACTAACTTCAATGTATAAATTTGCCATGCTGACAAATGAATTAATTCATGACCAATTAATTTAAAGACTTCATTTCCAGGAATGAGGAGGTTATGGTGCAATGGGCAGCACCACTGCCTCTGAGCCAGAGGTTCTGGGTTTGATTCCCACCCCAGGACTTGATGGTCAAGTAAGGTGCATCCATAACGTGGCCAAACAGGTTGAGTGTCAACCTTCAAAATCCTTCCAACACACCAATGGCTGGTGGTAGGATCGGAAAAGGCACCTGGTCAGCCATGCTTGATGTGCAGTGGCGCCCCTCAAGCTATAAGCCTCTGGAGACAGATAGAGATCTGTTCCAGGAATAACTAGCTATAGGAACAGATGAAAACCTACTTTGTGCATCATTCGGAGAGGGAAGAGAATTTTGGATTACCTACTCATGGAAGATGATGATTTAAGCTTGGAGAAAGCCATGATTTTGATGGTCCAAATTTAAGCTGCTGCGTTAGGTTGGAAGCAGTTACATAGAAATGCATCTTTCGACGTCGGTCATAGACACAGCTTCCCCAGCCAGCTGAAGTGGAAGGGTTTCAGACAAATAGATCTTAGCAGACTCCTCAACATGTGGCCCGTCACAGTCAGATACTCTAAAAATTGTGCCCAGATTGTGGAAAAGCTCAGCGACTCACTACACCATGTCCAGATTGAGGGAAAAAGTGGAACTCATGCTTAATGTGAAATTTCTTTGCAAAGATGTGCAGGTGAAAGAAGAGGACTTTGTAGGTTTGGCACATGGAGGTGTCCCTTCCTGGGACTGAGAGACTGCATATGTGTGAAATCTGGGAAAGCGCAAGGTTGTTTTAAGGAATATTCTGCCAATATTACAGGCATCTCAGTGTTGCTTCTCATGAAACTGGCTCCCATCCATTGACTCTGTCTACACTTCCCGCTGCCTCAGCAAAGCAGCATAATTAAGGACCCCACGCACCCCGGACATTCTCTCTTCCACCTTCTTCCGTCGGGAAAAAGATACATAAGTCTGAGGTCACGTACCAACCCACTCAAGAACAGCTTCTTCCCTGCTGCTGTCAGACTTTTGAATGGACTTGCCTCTCATTAAGTTGATCTTTTTCTACGCCCGTAGCTATGACCGTAACACTACATTCTGCACTCTCTCGTTTCTTTCTCCATGAATGGTATGTTTTGTCTGTATAGCGCGCAAGAAACAATACTTTTCACTGTATGTTAATACATGTGACAATAATAAATCAAATCAAATCAAATCAAAATCAAAAGTAATTATATAGAGCAAGTAACACAACCATTGGTGTGTTTCACAGCTTTCACTCCTGTGCCAGGCACTCTTCAAGGACATAATGATTCAATTTTTACAGTTTTGAGAACCATCACAGTCCCAGCATGCGGCAAAAGCATCTTTCTGTATGAGTTGCTATTCTAATCAGCTAAAGGAAGAAGTTTTATGGGCGTAGATCTACTTGAAAATGTGAGACTTAAACTTGCAGACCCCACAGACTTTACCATGATGGATGATGCAGATTAAATAGTGAACCTTTTTCTTGTTTACTGCATGTGGGGAGATTAAGTAGTGCTGCCATGTACTTTGAGTTGACATATCAATTCTGCCAGTTTCGCAAAATTTGAGTTGTTTGCCATTTACAATTTGAGCCAAAGTGTCATTGGGACTGAAATGGCTTGAAGCAAATGGTTCTGGTTCACTAATGTCCTTTAGGGAAGGAAATCTGCCATCCTTACCTGGTCTGGCCTACATGTGTCTCCAGAGCCACAGCAATGTGGTTGATTCTTAACTGCCCTCGGGCAACTCGGGGTGGGCAATAAATGCTGGCCAGCCAGCGACGCCCATGGCCCATGTATGAATAAGGAAAAAGCAGTGGGACCAGGGAATTCTGTCACTAGTGACAGGACCAGGGAATTCTGCCATCAGTGAACCGCATGCTGCCTTCTGCTGTCAAGAAACACATGGCTGCGAGGCTGGAGAATCCCACCCTGAGTCAACTTTAGGGAAGATGTGGAGATGGCAGCGTTGGGCTGGGGTGGGCACAGTGAGAAGTTTCACAACAGCAGGCTAAAGTCCAACAAGTTTATTTGGAATCACGGGCTTTCGGAGTGCTGCTCCTTCATCAGGTGAGTGTATCACAGAAATCATAGAAACCCAACAGTGCAAAAAGAGGCCATTTGGCCCATCGAGCCTGCACCGACAACAATCAATCCACCCAGACTCTATCCCCATACCCCACATATTTACCCTGCTAATCCCCTTGACACTAAGGGGCAGTTTAGCATGGCCAATCAACATACCCTGCACATTTTTGGACTGTGGGAGGAAACCGGAGCACCCGGAGGAAACCCACGCAGACACGGGGAGAATGTGCAAACTCCACACAGACAGTGACCCGAGGCCGGAATCGAACCCGGGTCCCTGGCGCTGTGAGGCAGCAGTGCTAACCACTGTGCCACCATGCCACCCAGTGGCTACATCTTTGTAGAAACTTAATGTCTGTGTCGATATGTGTGATATTCTTGGAGATCCTCTCCACTTTGAGCCAGTGTCGATGGTAACCATGGTGTGGAGATGCCGGCGTTGGACAGGGATAGGCACTGTAAGAAGTCTCACAACCCCAGGTTAACGTCCAACAGGATTAGGGATGGACTCACCTGAGGAAGGAGCAGCGCTCTGAAAGCTTGTGATTCCAAATAAACCTGTTGGATTTTAACCTGATGTTGTGAGACTTCTTACTTGAGGGAGGTCAACAATGCAAGCATTCCAGGTATCAACATTTTTTTGCACATTTGTCTCTAAGTAGGGGGCAGCATGGTGGCACAGTGCCAGGGAGCTGGGTTCGATTCTGGCCTTGGATGACTGTGTGGAGTTTGCATGTTCTCCCCGTATCTGCGTGGGTTTCCGCCGGGTGCTCTGGTTTCCTCCCACAGTACAAAGATGTGCAGGTTAGGTGGACTGACTGTGCTAAACTGCCCCTTAGTGTCCCAAGATATATAGTTTAGGGGGAATAGTGGGGCAAATATGTGAGGTTATGGGGATAGGGTCTGGGTAAGATGGTCTCTTAGAGAGCTGGTGCAGACTCAATGGGCCAAATGGCTCCTTTTTCACTGTAGGGATTCTATGATTCTATGAAGTATACAGAGTTCATGGATCCTCTTCCGAAGCTACTGTCCAAAGGTGCACAATGGGAATGGATAATTGCATAGCAGCAGCATTTAAAAGTAAAGTAACGTTTTTTTATTTGTCACAAGTAGGCTTACATTAACGCTGCAATGAAGTTACAGTGAAATCCCCGAGTCACCACACTCCAGCGCCTGTTCGGGTACACTGAGGGAGAATTTAGCATGGCCAATACCCCTAACCAGCACATCTTTCAGACTGTGGAAGGAAACCGGAGCACCCGGAGGAAACCCATTGTGCAAGTCCAGGAGTCAAGCTGTGGGGGTTACTGATAATGTATCAGTAATTATCAGTAACCCCCACAGCTTGACTCCTGGACTTGCACACTTTCACAAGCTGTACTGTCTGGAGACAATACACATCTCTTTAACCTGTGTTGAATGCTCCCTCCACCCACATTGTCTGTGCATTTAAGACCTGGCTGGCTGTAGAGATTTGCATTCTAATCAGTATTCTGTAATTTGATTTCTGTGTCTGTGCCCTGTTTGAGAACAGAGACCACTCCATCTGACGAAGGAGCATTGCTCTGAAAGCTTATGGTATTTGCTACCAAATAAACCTGTTGGACTTTAACCTGGTGTTGTGAGACTTCTTACTGTGCTTACCCCAGTCCAACGCCGGCATCTCCACATTATGTTTAACACCCATTGTCAGAAAGGCAAAGGAAGTAATCTACTCGAGTGAGAGAAGCACTAGCCTGAGTCTGCACTTGTCAGCATTGGCACAGATTGCTATGGTTGGAAGATCATTCTCTGCAACATGGATCACCAAGTGCTGACCACCTTGTTCCTCATGTCAGACTTATCATCAACCTCTACACACCTACAAATAGTCAGATCGCCTTCATCAGTACAACGTTGAGGATGAGTATTTCACAGTTCAAGCAGGTTTGCTGAGCAGATGTTCATGAATACAGTGTCGCTTTCACACAGTGTCAAAAGAGAAAAACTAATAAATATTTTGAACAATATAAACATAGACATTTTAGAAGGGGAATGCGCTGTCACTCCATTCGCTTGTAACTTGTGTTCATATGAAAAAAATATATCGGGCGGGATTTTCTGACCGCACTCGCTCCAAGACCGTAAAATCCCGCCCGTGGTCAACAGCCCTTTGCATGGTTCTGTCCCGCCCACTACGATTCCCGTGGCAGGCGGGACAGGAAAATTCCACCCATTATGTCTGACTTTCTTATTTATATGAATGGTTCTAGGCATGAGAAACTTCAATTATGAGGACAGAATGGAGAGGTTGAGTCTGTTCTCCTTGGAGAGAAAAGGCTAAGAGGAGATTTGACACAGATGTTCAAAATCATGAGGGGGCTGGACAGAGTAGATAGGGAGAAACTAATCAAGAACAAGAGGGCACAGATTTAAAGGGATTTGCAGAAGAGGCAAATGTGATGTGCAAACAAACTTCACACAATGAGTGGTTCGAATCTGGAATGTATCCCTTGATGTCTGGTGGAGGCAGCTTCAGTTGAGCTACTCAAGAGGGAACTGGATGATTATTTGAATAGAAACTATATGCTGGGATACGGGGAAAAAGACAAGAATGTCATAATGCCCATTTGGAGAATTGGTGCAGACATGATGGGCTGAATGGCCTCATTCAGCACCTTAACTATACTGTGATACTGGGAATATATTATTCATCATCTCTGTTTGACAATCAAACTAACTTAGATTCCAAAAGAATAAGAACAACTAGACATAATCGCTCGAACTCTACTGCCTCACCCACCACGGAATCAGAGCGGGCGAGGGGCCAGCAACCGAAATGTCCGTTGACCTCGGGTGGGAATTTCCAGTCTCGCTCAAGCGAGATCGTAAAATCCCTCCAATATTTATTGTAATAAATGACACAGCAATGTCAAGATGTTTTGTGTTGTAGGATGACAGGTTGTGTCATGGAATCCTCAGAAACCTTTGTGCAGGTGGAGGCTGTCCCATAATGTTTTGAGTCTCCAGATCGCCTTGCCTTTCAAAATGGGGAGGCAGTGGCGTAGTGTTGTTGTCACTGGACTTGGAATCCAGAGACGCTCTGGGGACCCGGGTTCGAATCCCACCACAGCAAATGGTGAAATTTGCATTCAATAAAAATCTGAAATTAAAGTCTGATGATGACCATGAAACCATTGCTGATTATCGCAAAAACCCATCTGATTCACTAATGTTCTTTAGAGAAGGAAATTTGCTGTCCTTACCTGGTCTGGCCCACATGTGATTGACTCTTAATTGCCCTTAAGTGTAGCGGGATCCCCTTTTTAACTCCACCCAACGGGCTCACTTTGGGCTTGGCACACCGATTGTCCAAGCCCCACCACTGCCCGGGTGATCCTCTCCCTCTTACCGGTGGACTCACAGCCACCTTGCGCCTACTCCGCTACAGTAGCACCCCCGAGAGAGAGAGAGAGAGGAAAGGAAAGCCTCTGCCCACCTTTACCTGGCAGCCTTTCCTGAGTGGGCGGTTTCGAAGCTCCCAGAGTACTCTCAGTTCTAGACTCCGGAATTATGGTAAGGGATATTTAATATTGTGACTTGGTCAGAGATCGTTGGTGAGAAATTGAAAAGATCAAAACGGACTTCAATGGAAGTCAAAGATATATATATATATATTTATTGAAACATCAAGGTCAGGATCACCAAACACCAGGAAAACAACACACAATGCCGGATGTGATTGTACACATTGGTGAAAATGATGTAGGTAGGAAGAGCAGGGGGGTCATACGAGAGAAATTCAGGGAGTTGGGTGCTAGGCTAAAAAGTAAGACCTCCAGGGTAGCAATCTCTGGACTGCTCCCGGTGTCGAGTGCAAGTGAGGCTCGGAACAGGGAGATTCTACAGTTGAACGCGTGGTTAAAGGACTGGTGCAAGAGGGAGGGTTTTAAATTCATAGATAACTGGGAAATCTTCAAGTCAGGATGGCAACTGTACATAAAGGATGGGTTACACCTCAACTGGAAGGGAGCAAATATCCTGGCTGGGATTTAAACTAGTGTGGCAGGGGGGTGGGGAACAAAACAGGAGATCAGTAAATACTGAGGCTGGGGTTGAGCTGGGGGTCAGCGCAAGGCTAGCTAAGAAGAGGAGCACTCTGGAGGAGGAGGACCTGACTGGGCCTGGAGGTCTGGAGTGCATCTGCTTCAATGCGAGGAGCGTAACGGGTAAAACAGACGAACTTAGGGCCTTAATGCTTATGCGGAATTTGGATGTGGTTGCGGTGACGGAAACTTGGTTAAAAGAAGGACAGGACTGGCAGCTGAATATTCCGGGGTATAAGTGTTTTAGGCGAGACAGAGGAGGGGCTAAAAAAGGTGGGGGAGTAGCGATATTAGTTAAGGAGCATATTACCGCAGTGCAGAGGGTAGACAACTTAGAGGGGTCATGTACTGAGTCGCTGTGGGTGGAACTCAGAAACAGGAAGGGTGCAGTCACTATGCTGGGGGTGTATTACAGACCACCCAACAGCCCACGGGAAGTGGAGGAAAGGATATGTCAGGAGATTCTGGATAGGTGCAGAAAAAATAGGGTTGTTGTAGTGGGGGACTTTAATTTCCCTGGCACAGACTGGAAAGTGCTTAGAGCTGGGGGTCCGGACGCGGAGGAATTTGTAAAATGCATACTGGAAGGTTCTTTGGAATGGTATGTAGATAGCCCGACTAGAGAGGGGGCTATACTGGACCTAGTTCTGGGAAATGAGCCCGGTCAGGTCGTCAAAGTTTCGGTTGGGGAACATGTGGCAAATAGTGACCACAACTCTGTTAACTTTAGGATAGTAATGGACAAGGATGAGTGCTGTCCTACGGGCAGGGTGCTAAATTGGGGGAAGGCTGACTATAGCCGGATTAGGCAGGAATTGGTGGATGTTGATTGGGAGAGGATGTTCGAGGGTAAGTCCGCGTCTGGCATGTGGGAGTCTTTTAAGGAACTATTGATAAGGCTGCAGGATAGGCATGTGCCTGTAAAAAGGAAAGATAGGAAAGGTAGGATTCGAGAGCCGTGGATAACCAGGGAAATTGAGGATCTGATTAAAATGAAAAGGGAGGCGTACGTTAAGTCCAGGCAACTGAAAACAGATGGAGCTCTGGAGGAATACAGAGAGAGTAGGAAAGAACTCAAACGGGGAGTTAGAAGGGCAAAAAGAGGTCATGAGATGTTCTTGGCAGGCAGGATTAAGGAGAATCCTAAGGCATTCTATTCATACGTTAGGAACAAAAGAGTTGTCAGGGAGAAAATCGGACCTCTCAGGGACAAAGGAGGGGAATTATGCTTAGAACCCAAGGGAATAGGGGAGATCCTAAATGAATACTTTGCATCGGTATTCATGAAGGAGAGGGGCGTGTTAACCGGGAGTGTCTCGGAGGGAGGGGTTGACCCGTTAGAGAAAATCTCCATTACAAGAGAGGGAGTGTTAGGTTTTTTAGGGAACATTAAAACTGACAAAGCCCCAGGGCCTGATGGCATCTATCCTCGACTGCTCAGGAAGACGAGAGATGAAATTGCTGGGCCTCTGACGGAAATCTTTGTCGCTTCTTTGGACACGGGTGAGGTCCCTGAGGATTGGAGGATAGCGAATGTGGTCCCGTTGTTTAAGAAGGGTAGCAGGGATAACCCAGGAAATTATAGGCCGGTGAGCTTGACGTCCGTGGTAGGGAAGTTGTTGGAGAGGATTCTTAGAGACAGGATGTATGTGCATTTAGAACGGAACAATCTCATTAGTGACAGACAGCATGGTTTTGTAAGAGGGAGGTCGTGCCTTACAAATTTGGTGGAGTTTTTTGAGGAAGTGACAAAAACGGTCGATGAAGGAAGGGCCGTGGATGTCGTCTATATGGATTTCAGTAAGGCATTTGACAAAGTCCCACATGGCAGGTTGGTTAAGAAGGTTAAGGCTCATGGGATACAAGGAGAAGTGGCTAGATGGGTGGAGAACTGGCTTGGCCATAGGAGACAGAGGGTAGGGGTCGAAGGGTCTTTTTCCGGCTGGAGGTCTGTGACCAGTGGTGTTCCGCAGGGCTCTGTACTGGGACCTCTGCTATTTGTGATATATATAAATGATTTGGAAGAAGGTGTAACTGGTGTAATCAGCAAGTTTGCGGATGACACGAAGATGGCTGGACTTGCGGATAGCGAAGAGCATTGTCGGGCAATACAGCAGGATATAGAAAGGCTGGAAAATTGGGCGGAGAGGTGGCAGATGGAGTTTAATCCGGATAAATGCGAAGTGATGCATTTTGGAAGAAATAATGTAGGGAGGAGTTATACAATAAATGGCAGTCATCAGGAGTATAGAAACACAGAGGGACCTAGGTGTGCAAGTCCACAAATCCTTGAAGGTGGCAACACAGGTGGAGAAGGTGGTGAAGAAGGCATATGGTATGCTTGCTTTTATAGGACGGGGTATAGAGTATAAAAGCTGGAGTCTGATGATGCAGCTGTATAGAACGCTGGTTAGGCCACATTTGGAGTACTGCGTCCAGTTCTGGTCGCCGCACTACCAGAAGGACGTGGAGGCGTTAGAGAGAGTGCAGAGAAGGTTTACCAGGATGTTGCCTGGTATGCAGGGTCTTAGCTATGAGGAGAGATTGGGTCGACTGGGGTTGTTCTCCTTGGAAAGACGGAGAATGAGGGGAGATCTAATAGAGGTGTACAAGATTATGAAGGGTATAGATAGGGTGAACGGTGGGAAGCTTTTTCCCAGGTCGGAGGTGACGATCACGAGGGGTCACGGGCTCAAGCTGAGAGGGGCGAAGTATAACTCAGATATCAGAGGGACGTTTTTTACACAGAGGGTGGTGGGGGCCTGGAATGCGCTGCCAAGTAGGGTGGTGGAGGCAGGCACGCTGACATCGTTTAAGACTTACCTGGATAGTCACATGAGCAGCCTGGGAATGGAGGGATACAAACGATTGGTCTAGTTGGACCAAGGAGCGGCACAGGCTTGGAGGGCCGAAGGGCCTGTTTCCTGTGCTATACTGTTCTTTGTTCTTTGTTTGCTCTGTAAGACTATAGCTATGGAAGGAATACTGAAACGGACACAACGAGAATGCTTACTTTACAAAAGTTTACCTGTGTCTTAAACTATGAAAGGTGCATGCAAAAGCCCCCCCGCTTTCCCCAAAGCCTCATCCACTATGATGATCTCGGGAACTTCGCGAATTACCAGAGGATACTCACAATCCTAGTTTAAATTGCTCAGGGACTTCGGGCTGCGTGCTGGAGATGAACGAGAGGCAGGCAGGAACAGGAGAAGAGAGAGGAGAGAGAGAGAGAGATGGCCGGCCTGACCATCCTTTTTATATTGTAAAACTCAAATTTTTTTCCTGCCAACTCCGCCCTCTTCCAACCGGCAGTTCCACAGACAAAGGCTTGCTAGTGTTATCTGTAGCTGCGATCTTACAGTCCATAGAGACCAGGTGATCCCATCCCAGGTAATAGGTCTCTTGCTGTCCTTTATTGTTCCATCGGAGATCATTTAATCATTTTCCCATTATGGATATGGGCTTCTGCTCGCTCTGGGACAAGGCCATTATCACCTGCATTGAGTCCAGACCAGGTGCATTGTCTTGCTGCCGGCCTAGTCTGGTGATGTCGTCAGTTCCCTTTTGTGCTGCTGATAACCTAATCAGCAGTCCGTCTGGTTTCTGGCTGCTTGCAATTTTTGGACTGGGCCCCTTCACACACACACACACACACACACAGGCTGGCTGAGCTCCCTGGGAAATTTTTGGTCAAGTCCTGCAGCCAAATGTGGCCACTTTCACAGTTCTTTAGGGTTCAAGTCCTTTTCCCAGCTCATAAAAAAGGCCTGAGTTGCCCGAAAAACTTACATAAGGATGGGCAATAAATGCTGGCACAGCCAGCGAAGCCCACATCCCATAACCGAATTTTAAAAACTGATTTACGATTACGTGGGATATAAACGCAACCCAAATCAGTCACTGCCAATACTCCACTCTGACCTCTTTCCTGAGAGCTCTCTCTCAGCCAACAGAGACATGATGAGCCTAGTGACCTCCTTGTGGGCTGTAAATGTCCTTGATTCCGTGATTCCGTGCTTTGAATATTTGATATCCTTCACAGTTCCAAATCATTCAGAAAATATTCATGGATGCAAAAGCATTACTTCAAAGTTTATTTATTAGTGTCACATGTAGGCCCACATTAACGCTGCAATGAAGTTACTGCAAAAATCCAATAGTTGCCACACTCTGGTGCCTGTTCGGGTACACTGAGGGAGAATTTAGCACGGCCAATGCACCTAGCCAGCGCAAGTTTCCAACTGTGGGAGGAAACCGGAGCACCCGGAGGAAACCCACGCAGACACGGGGATAACGTGCAGACTCCACACAGGCAGTTACCCAAGCTGGGATTTGAACCCAGGTCCCTGGTGCTGTGAGGCACCAGCTAACCGCTGTGCCACCATGCCGCCCTGCAAGTACAAATCCTCCACAGGTCAGTGTAATGTGCAACATGCCACAAAAACACATTGCTGACAGTGATCAACATTTCCCATCCTGCCGAATGAAGTCACTCCACACCCACTTGCCCTGTTCTTGTGGATTCAATAACCAAGCCCCCCCATTAACTGCTTCTCTCTCCACAGTGGCTGCTCTGACCTGCTGAGTGTTTCCAGTCAATTCTGTTCTTTATTTCAAAATTCCAGCATCTGCTGCACTTTGCATTTGTTTCAATTTCACTTTGTATCTTGTTTTGAACACGGTTCACAGCAAATTGAACAGGGAAGTCTCCTGTATGTCGGCTGACAACTTGTAACAGCTTCTGGTTTTGATGGCATCAGGTCCCCTGAAATGTGGAAGAAAACATTTTACGCAAGGGTTGCGCAGCGCTTACACATGTGAGTTTTGAAAATGTTCCATGAACCGAGATATTGCTTCAGCTGTTTGCAAATTCTGAGCATTTTCTCTAACTTTCAGCGTGCTCTGTAGTGGTTACAGGAGAGTGGCGGGGGGGGGGGGGGGGGGGGTGGGGCATCCAATTTATTGTGGCAAAAACAATGCTGTTTTTTTGTTTACTCTTAATTGAATGTTCATGTTCATTCCTGTTTATGATTCACAACACGGCTATGATTCTCAGCACAGTCATCCTGTCCAGATCACCAACAACCTGTCCTGGTCCCCCCATGCTGACACTATAGTTAAGAAAGCCCACCAACGCCTCTACTTTCTCACAAGACTAAGGAAATTTGGCATGTCAGCTATGACTCTCACCAACTTTTACAGATGCACCATAGAAAGCATTCTTTCTGGTTGTATCACAGCTTGGTATGGCTCCTGCTCTGCCCAAGATGGCAAGGAACTCCAAAAGGTCACGAATGTAGCCCAATCCATCACGCAAACCAGCCTCCCATCCATTGACTCTGTCTACACTTCCTGCTGCCTCGCCAAAGCAGCCAGCATAATTAAGGACCCCACGCACCCTGGATATTCTCTCTTCCACCTTCTTCCTTCGGGAAAAAGATACAAAAGTCTGTGGTCACGTACCAACCGACTCAAGAACAGCTTCTTCCCTGCTGCTGTCAGACTTTTGAATGGGCTTACCTTACATTAAGTTGATCTTTCTCCACACCCTAGCTGTGACTGTAACACTACATTCTGCACCCTCGCGTTTTCTTCTCTATGAACGGTATGTTTTGTCTAGCGCGCAAGAAACAATACTTTTCACTGCATGTTAATACATGTGACAATAATAAATCAAATCAAATCAAAAAAATACAATTCGTAGCACAGTTTGATTTACAACATGGGTATGATCCACAACAAAGTACAATTAAAAACCATCTTGAGTTACAATCCTTCCCACAGAGTCAAACTCTACTATAGAAATAGCAACCCTCAAGTTAGTTCAATAGCCTTATTTGACAGGGACTGCCTAGTAGTGGCCATTTCCTGTCAAACAGCAGAGAACAGTTGGCTCAAACATTGGTTTGGTAAGGTCCTAGATTCTCCAGTGCAGAAGGAGGTCGCTTGGCCCACCGAGTCTGCACCGACAACAATCCCATCCAAGTCCTATCCCCATAACCCCACGCATTTACCCTGCTAATTCCCCGGACACTAATGGTCAATTTAGCATGGCCAATCAACCTATACCGCACATCTTTGGAGTGTGGGAGAAACAGGAGCACCTGTAGGAAACCCACGCTGACACAGGAAGAGTGTGCAAACTCCACACAAACAGTGACTCGAGGCCGGAATCGAACCCGGGTCCCTCGCACTGTGAAGCAGCAGTGCTAACCACTGTGCCACCATGCCGCCCAGTGACCACCAGTGAATTGAGATTGATCAGGTTTTTCAGCAGGAGCAGGATTAACTAATAAAGGAATGTCAATGCTGCTCTAACCTCTAGAATGTGTGTCCTGTGCAATGTGGGAACTCCAGCACACTTGTACTGAATAACTAGTTATGCAGGAGGTGTTGTCAGGACAGCAGCTTGGGCTCTGGGTTTTGAAACTTGAGAGGTCCTCGGTGTCTGATTTTGGCATACCCCTAAGGAGTAATCCCTCCCAGAGGCTCACAGGTAAGCATTTGCAATTGTCCAGAAGTGCTAACTCCCTTTGGACAACTGTGCTGTGTTGGGAACTATCCGAAAATGTGATTTAAGTTGCTAAATTCAGATGGTTCCGCCAAGATTGCAGAAATACTTATCCAGAAAAAGTTAGAAGAATTAAAAGCTCTCCTAATTTTTATTGTGAACATACAGACTGACACCCATAGGACTCCCGCCACATGCCTGAGTACTCCCCCTCCCCTCCAATGTGACACCCCCAACTACCCCCCACTCCTGACAAACCAGCTGCTGTGGCCTGATACTCGCCTGCATGTCATTAATGAGCTTCCAGGCAGGCAATCGGGCATGGCTTCATGCCATTCTAGCAAGTATGGTGGGGGCTATCAAAACCACCCATCACTGCACTTCGTCCCTGTGCTATCTGTAATGACAGGTGACCACTAGTTAGATTAACAAATGAACTGTTCATAGAGATAAATAACTAATTACAGGGAATGAGGGAAAGGCAATTGTAACCCCCTGCTGACCGCTATATGGGACTACTATTTAAATATTCAATCAACAGGATCCCGAATTCCTAGCGGTTGATGTTGATTTGGCTAATTCCCTGTTTACCCATAAATGTCAGCACTGTAATCGGAATAACAAAAATAAATTTAATAACAAATATAATTAATAGACATAAAACAGTGAGCTCTGATCTATAACCATTAGGGCCATCCGTTGGTGCACACATGGGGAAACTCATCCTCAGTAACACACTTGTAGATACTGTTCCAGTTGGATTGTATAGTCCCCACTCACGACACACACACACAGTCCAGGAGAGACACACGTGTGGAAGATGATGCCGCAGGAGGCAGAGGTGCCGCGAGCTATCCGTGCAGCAACGCAGGTCCAGTGCGCTGAAGGCTGTCCTCCTCGGCAGTAATGAAAAGAACAGGCAGGGGAACGCCTGGCTGCCTCTCACTCCAAACCCAATTCTCACTGCCTGGGAAAAGCTCCTCTTCAAAACGTGCCTATCTCCCTCCGCACACTCCCTGCCTTCCTCCGCAGCTGCTTCACTTCCTCCTGCCTTTTTTTTCCCACCCCCAGAGAAATCCGATTGGCCCAGCCCACATCACTCAACAAACAGCATCCTGTTCAGCAAACAGGACACTGAAACCCACAAGGGACAAAGAACACTTGTAAATGTCTTCCTCACAAATCCCCATTTTTCTCAGTCCCTTACATTCTCCCCCCACCAAAAATACAGCATGCCCCCATGCTGAGCTACATGACATAGGACCCAATTAACCAATTACACCCTGTACCTTATAGTGTGATGACTGGTATAATAGTGGGTGAAAAGAGTGGTACCTTATTCATACATGACGAGCACTGAGCAAAGGAGTTACACCACCATGCATGACAACTATTGCAGTGTTCAGGAAAATGCATAGTGGGTGGCGTAGCTGAGTGAACACTTGTATGTCCTACTACTACAGACTTTCTCTGTCTCTGTGATCTCCTTATCTCTGGTTCTGGATTGGCTATGTTAGATGTGTCTGTAGTGTAAGAGCCCTCAACAGAACTGTCTGATTCTACTTCCCTTTGCTCAGTTACTACCTCTTCTATCACGACAGGTAGCCCTTCTGAAGATTCTGAGCTGGCTGCGACTCCTGGCCCTTCTGGAGCATTTGTGGGGGGATTGGACTCTGTGGGCATGACATCCTGTTCCGGTTGTTCACAAATGTCCTCTGGATTGTCAATGATCAAGTCCTCTGGGTAATGTCCATACTCTGACTCTGAGTCTGAAGAGTTTTGATCGCCCAGGGGCACATCAGCTGCGGAGTCATCTTTGAGAACCTCAGGAGTTTGATTCCTTTCTTTTGCTTTCCTGCGCCTGAGGGCTCTTGGAGAGGGAGGAAGCTTTGGGTCAACCTCAGTGCTCCCATTTTTTTCTCAACAGCCGGGTATTTGTCCCCACCAGCACGGCAACGTTGTCATCTTTCACGGTTAGGACAGACTAAGTGTCAGCTGTCTGTGGCACTCCGGTTACAGCGGCAGTGAACTCGAGTTGTATGGACAGGTAGCCATCATATGGGTATTGGTGAGAGCTTAAACCCCATATTTCCGGGTCTTCAAGTGGCTGGAGAGGTAAGTGTTTCAGGTAGGTGTCGTAGAAGTTGCGATACAAAATGGTTACTTGGGAGCCACTGTCAAGCAAAGCTCTTGCATAAACTCCTTCTATTTGCACAGGTACATCAGAGACGGGCCCCACTAATCCTGCAGGTAACTGTTTTGAGCCTTGCTTTGCTGGGGGTGGACATTGAGTGGAACGTATTTCACACGGAACCAAGCACCGTTCCTTCACATGGCTCCTGAGAAGTTTCCCTGCTGTATGCTTGCTTTTGATCAGCTTCTGATTCACTTTCCTCAGATCCTCGGGTTCTTTGCACTCTCTCCTTGTATGCCCATCTTGCCCACACTTGTAGCAAAAGATTCCTGCCGGCAGTGGTTTGGACCTTTTCACTCGGGGCGACGCATTCCGAACAGCAGCTTCTGGCGCTTGCTGTATGGACCCAGTCCTTGCTGTCGTACTTTCAGATGTAGGGGTAACTGGAACGGCGCTCAACAGTCTGGCCACCTGAGAAGTCAGTTCCCTTACCTCATTTCGTAGGCTGTTCAACTCAGACGTAACTGAGGACTGCGGTACAGTGGCTTTCACCCCTTCTCTGGCGCTAATCCAATTTTCTTCCTCTCTTATCTCCCGCATCAGCTGGAAGAAGGAAGGGGGTTTGTCCAGGGTGTGGCTCATCCTTACACGCAGAGCAACCATGTCTCGAGTGAGTGCACCCTTGACTAGCTGTTCCATCCGAGCTCGATTCATGTCTGCAGCCGTAATTCCTCCCTTAAGAACAGCACGATGGAGAAGTTTGTCAAGGCGATATAGAAAAGCAGAGAGTTTTTCTCCTTCATCCTGGTATGTGTGTCTGAACTTGGCCAAGATGTCGGCTCCACTCTCTGTGGTGCCATAAGCTGTGTCCAGGGCAGATAAATAATGGGTGGCCGTAGCAGTGGGAGTGCTAACTTTCAAAGATCGGACGATGTCAGCAGCAGGTCCTTTTAAACTCTCCACTATACGCTGTCTCTTGGCAGCGTCAGTGCATTGCCACTCACTGATCATCTGGGTAGCCTGCTCCATCCAGGCATCGTATTCTTCCTCACCTGGGGGTACAGGTTTCAGTCCTGAAAACAGTCTCAGCTTTCTGTAGCTAGGCCCATCGGTAGACACTTGGTTGCACTTGTCCACCAGTTTTCCAATAGCAGTCACTAAATCCATGTTCACATCCACTTTGGGAGCTTGGTTTTCTGATACTATGGCCTGAAAATCCTCCATCGACTTGCCTTCCTGTTGTAGTAGTAA
Source organism: Mustelus asterias (assembly GCF_964213995.1). NCBI lineage: Eukaryota > Metazoa > Chordata > Chondrichthyes > Carcharhiniformes > Triakidae > Mustelus > Mustelus asterias. The sequence continues at coordinate 13,253,928 of NC_135803.1, forward strand.
CAATAGCTTTGTATGGAAAGCGTCCTCTTCAGGAACAGCATCCTGTGTGTCCAAGCTTTCTAGCGTATGCACAGCCCATGGCCCAGGTTCTCCTTCAATACCTACATCTGGAGGTACAGTGTCAGGGGTTAAATCAATGCTAGTCTCCACTAGTGTGAACAACTGTGTGCCAGTAGAATCCCCACGGCGACCACGAATTTTGGTGCGACCAAAGACTTCCACTGTGTTTAAGATCCTAGCAATGGTCTCCTCACTAGTATCTATTGGCACATTGCTCAGTAATATGCCACGAGAAAGACTGATATTCTTTTGGCAGCTCCAACCAGCAGCCTGAGAAAAATCCATTGTCTTAAGTGAGCTACTGACACTGAAAAAAAAACTTTTCCTGTTGTAATTACTGGGTTAACTGTTACTGATTGACGAAAAGAGGAAAGAAAAATTTTTATTTGACCTGTCTGGTAAACAGGAATGATCTCAGCGGTGCCTCCAAAAATGTAACCCCCTGCTGACCACTATATGGGACTACTATTTAAATATTCAATCAACAGGATCCCGAATTCCTAGCGGTTGATGTTGATTTGGCTAATTCCCTGTTTACCCATAAATGTCAGTACTGTAATCGGAATATCAAAAATAAATTTAATAACAAATATAATTAACAGGCATAAAACAGTGAGCTCTGATCTATAACCGTTGGGGCCCATCCGTTGGTGCACACATGGGGAAACTCGTCCTCAGTAACACACTTGTAGATACTGTTCCAGTTGGAGTGTATAGTCCCCACCAGTTACTCACGACACACACACACTCACAGTCCAGAAGAGACACACGTGTGGAAGATGATGCCGCAGGAGGCAGAGGTGCCGCGAGCTATCCGTGCAGCAACGCAGGTCCAGTGCGCTGAAGGCTGTCCTCCTCGGCAGTAATGAAAAGAACAGGCAGGAAAATGCCTGGCTGCCTCTCACTCCAAACCCAATTCTCACTGCCTGGGAAAAGCTCCTCTTCAAAACGTGGCTCTCTCTCTCTGCACACTCCCTGCCTTCCTCCGCAGCTGCTTCACTTCCTCCCGCCTTTTTTTCCTTCCTGCCCCCAGAGCAATCCGATTGGCCCAGCCCACATCACTCAACAAACAGCATCCTGTTCAGCAAACAGGACACTGAAACCCACAAGGGACAAAGAACACTTGTAAATGTCTTCCCCACAAATCCCCATTTTTCTCAGTCCCTTACACAATCAAACTCCACGACTCTGGACTCCGAACAAACAGCTCTGTTGCTGGAACCACGTGCTCCGGCCCAGTTGGGTCACATGATCCAGGGAGAGCTTGCCCCTTAAAGGCACATGCTACCAGAGGCTCACTGATGGTAAATTCTGCCCAATGTTTCTGGTGAGGCCTTAAATCAGATCAGGCTGCAGGAGCTCCTGTTAGTGGACCCCACAGTGGGCCCAGGAGTTGAAGCGAGCTAAGGGGATGTGCCCCTTCACAATAAGTACTCCTGTCTGAGTACTGCTGGGGGGGACAGCCCACCTGTGGGAAGCAGCAGTGGCCGTGTCTCTGGAGCAGAGTCCGGCCCTGTAACTCAGAGGGCTAAGGAAAGGAGGAGGAAGGCAGTATTAATCGGGGACTCAACAGTAAGGCGTTTTTGCAGAGGCAGACGGGAGTCTCGGATGGTGGTCTGCCTCCCTGGTGCCGTGATCTGGGATTTCTCTGATCACATACCAGATATCCTGAGGTGGGAGGGAGAGGAGCCAGAGGTCGTGGTACATATTGGTACCGCTGACATAGGTAGGAAGAGGGAAGGGGTCATGAAAAGAGAATATAGGGCGTTAGGTAGACAGTTGGGAAGGAGGAACGCAAAGGTAGTAATCTCAGGATTGCTGCCTGTGCCACGGGAAAGTGAGAGCAGGAATGGAGTGAGGTGGAGGATGAATGCGTGGCTGAGGGACTGGAGCGGGGGGCAGGGATTCAGGTTCCTGGATCATTGGGATCTCTTTAGGGGCAGGTGTAACCTGTACAAAAAAGACGGGTGGCACTTGAATCCCAGGGGGACCAATATCCTGGCAGGAAGGTTGGCTTAGGCTACTGGGGAGACTTTAAACTAGAAAGTTTGGGGGGAGGGAATTGTGATGAGGGGACTGAGAGCTAGGAGGTTAGCCGCAAATAGAGAAGGATTGTACACAGTGTAAGAGGGAGAATAGACGGGTGATGGAGAAGGTGAGAGCTCAGACCAAAGGTTTGAGATGTGTCTATTTTAACGCCAGGAGTGTAGTGAATAAAGTGGATGAGCTTAGAGTGTGGATCGATGCTTGGAAGTGTGATGTGGTGGCCATTACGGAGACTTGGGGACAGGGACAGGACTGGATACTTCAGGTGCCGGGTTTCAGATGTTTCAGAAAGGACAGAGAGGGAGGCAAAAGAGGGGGGGGGGAGTGGCACTGCTGATCAGGGATAGTGTCACAGCTGTAGAGAAGGTGGAAGCCGTGGAGGGATTGTCTACAGAGTTTCTGTGGGTGGAAGGGGTCGATAACTTTGCTGGGTGTTTTCTACAGGCCGCCCAATAGTAACAGGGATGTTGAGGAGCAGATAGGGAAACAGATCCTGGACAGATGTAGTAATCATGATGTGCAGATGCCGGCGTTGGACTGGGGTAAACACAGTAAGAAGTTTAACAACACCAGGTTAAAGTCCAACAGGTTTATTTGGTAGAAGGGTTGTCGTGATGGGAGACTTTAATTTCCCAAACATCGATTGGAATATCCCTAGAGTAAGGGGTTTGGATGAGGAGGAGTTTGTTAGGTGTGTTCAGGAGGGTTTCCTGACACAGCATGTGGATAAGCCTACAAGAGGAGAGGCTGTACTCGATCTATTACTGGCAAATGTGCCTGGACAGGTGTCGGATCTCTCAGTGGGGGAGCATCTTGAGGATAGTGATCATAACTCTATCTCCTTTACACTAGCATTGGAAAGAGATAGGATCAGGCAAGCTAGGAAAGTGTTTATCTGGAGTAAGGGGAAATATGAAGCCATCAGGCAGGAGATTAGAGGCGTAAATTGGAAGGAGGCATTCTCGAGGAAAAGTACTGAAGTAAGGTGGCAGATTTTCAAGGAATGTTTGTCTGGAGTTCTGCATGACAACGTTCCGATGAGACAGGGAGGTGTTGGTAGGTTACGGGAACCATGGTGCATGAAAGCTGCGCTGAACCTAGTCAAAAAGAAAAGGAAAATATACAAAAGGTTCAGAGAGCTAGGCGATGATAGGAATCTAGATGAGTATACGGCTTGTAGGAAGGGACTTAAGAAAGAAACTAGGAGAGCCAGAAGGCCTTGGCAGGTAAGATTAAAGAGAACCCTAAGGCGTTCTATAAATATCTGAAGAGTAAAAGGATGAGATGTGAAGGAATAGGACCTATAAAACGTGAAGGTGAGAAAGTCTGTACAGAACCGGAAGAAATAGCAGAGGTGCTTAATGAATATTTTACCATGGTATTCACGGTGGAAAAAGACCTGGGTGGTTGTACTACAGGATTGCGGCGGACTGAAAAGATTGGACATTAAGAAAGAGGATGTGTTGGAAATTTTGAATAGCATCAAGATAGATAAGTCACCGGGACTGGATGGGATGTACCCCAGGTTACTGTGGGAGGCGAGGGAAGAGATTGCAGAGCCTCTGGCGATGATCTTTGCGTCGTCGATGGAGACGGGAGAGGTTCCGGAAGATTGAAGGATTGCGGATGTGGTTCCTATATTCAAGAAAGGGAATAGGGATAGCCCAGGAAATTACCGACCGGTGAGTCTAACCTCAGTGGTTGGTAAGTTGATGGAGAAGATCCTGAGGGACAGGATTTATGAACATTTAGAGAAGTTTAGCATGCTCAAAAGTAGTCAGCACGGCTTTGTCAAAGGCAAATCATGCATTACGAGACTGGTGGAGTTCTTTGAAAATGTGACTAACCACATTGATGAAGAAAAAGCGGTAGATGTGGTTTACATGGACTTCAGCGAGGCATTCGCTAAGGTCCCCCATGCAAGACTTCTCGAGAAAGTGAGAGGGCATGGGATCCAAGGGGCTGTTGCCTTGTGGATTCAGAACTGGCTTGCCTGCAGAAGGCGGAGAGTTGTTGTACATGGGTCTTTTTCTGAATGGAGATCGGTCACCAGTGGAGTGCCCCAGGGATCTGTTCTGGGACCCTTGCTGTTTGTCATTTTCATAAATGACCTGGATGAGGAAGTGGAGGGATGGGTTGGTAAGTTTGCCGACGACACGAAGGTTGGTAGTGTTGTGGATAGGTTGGAGGGATGTCAGAAGCTGCAGCGTGACATAGATAGGATGCAAGACTGGGCGGAGAAGTGGCAGATAGACTTCAACCCGGATAAATGTGTAGTGGTCCATTTTGGCAGGTCAAATGGGGTGAAGGAGTATAATATCAAGGGTAAGACTCTTAGCAGTGTAGGGGATCAGAAGAACCTTGGGGTCCGGGTCCATAGGACTCTTAAATCGGCCTCGCAGGTGGAGGAGGTGGTTAAGAAGGCGTATGGTGTGCTGGCCTTCATCAATCGAGGGATTGTGTTTAGGAGTCGGAAGATAATGATGCAGCTATACAAGACCCTCGTCAGACCCCACTTGGAGTACTGTGCTCAGTTCTGGTCGCCTCATTATAGGAGGGATGTGGAAATGATTGAAAGGGTGCAGAGAAGATTTATAAGAATGTTGCCTGGATTAGTTGGCATGCCTTATGAGGATAGGCTGAGGGAGCTCGGTCTTTTCTCCTTGGAGAGACGAAGGATGAGAGGTGACCTGATAGAGGTGTACAAGATGTTGAGAGGTATAGATCGGGTGGATTCTCGGAGGCTTTTTCCCAGGGCTGAAATGGCTGCTACGAGAGGACACAGGTTTAAGGTGCTGGGGAGTAGGTACAGAGGAGATGTCAGGGGTAAATTTTTCACTCAAAGGGTGGTGGGTGAGTGGAATCGGCTGCCATCAGTGGTGGTGGAGGCAAACTCGATAGGGTCTTTTAAGAGACTTCTGGATGAGTACATGGGACTGAATAGGATTGAGGGTTATAGGTAAGCCTATATATAAGCCCAGGTAGGTAGGGACATGACCGGCGCAACTTGTGGGCCGAAGGGCCTGTTTGTGCTGTATTTTTTCTATGTTCTATGTTCCATGTTCTAAGTACAGGACAGCCTAAACCTTTATTAGATGTGTTTGAAAAATAGATTCCAGAATGCTGGAATATCCTGTACTCCACAACAAGATCAGGCCCTACATCCCTCTTTGAGGTATTCTGAAGCAGCCATTACCCAGTTCCTGGGAACCAATGAAACATTAAAAACAGTGCACGGTGGGTTCGATTCTGACTCTGGGTCACACTGCAAAATGAATGACGGTGAGCTACCAGCATATTTGACACCTCTTTCAATTTTTTTATTCCCATGAACTTTAATCAGCTTGAACTGAAAGGTGAAGAGCCTCCTTGTTTAGCAAGCTCACATTATTCCATAGCAACATCTGATAAGGATTTGCACAAAGTAATTGATAAGGAGTGTGTGGAGATTACGCAATGTGAGGATAAAACGCCATGCCAGTGGGTAATGTCTGGAGAATGTATAAATTCTGGTTGGAGAGGAGGCTGCTTAACAGGTGGAAAGGTTTTTACACCTGAACGTGTTCATGGCAGAGAATGGGAACTGCGAAAAAGACATCACTCTGAGGACAGGACTCACCGCTGCTGCCTTTGGAGGTGTAAGCAGGCTGTCGGAGGCTAAAGATATCTTTGGTAAAAACAAAGGTATACATTTAAAATGTGTAATTTTGTTTGTGTTGTATCCTTGGATCAAAAACTACCAAAGGGTTGCTACAAAATTTACAGTGTTATTTTTTTTGTTCTGCCCACCCATCTCCTGGGCTCCGTAAATCATTCTGTAACCTCTGGACATATTGACAAAGAAAGTTCGGATTAGTGTAATGGGACTGTGTTAACAACTCGCATTGTGCTTGAAGAGCTTTGATGAAACTATATTCATTGGAATTCAGAAGAATGAGGGGAGATCTTAGAGAAACATATAAGATTATGAAGGGAATAGATAAGAAAGAAGCAGGGAAGTTGTTTCCACTGACGGGTGAAACTAGAACTAGGGGGATGGCCTCAAAATAAGGGGGAGCGAATTTAGGACTGAGTTGAGGAGGAACTTCTTAACACAAAGGGTTGTGAATCTGTGGAATTCCCTGCCCAGTGAAGCAGTTGAGGCTACCTCACTGAATGTTTTTAAGGCAAGGATAGATACATTTTTGAACAGTAAAGGAATTAAGGGTTATGGTGAGCAGGTGGGGTAAGTGGAGCTGAGTCCATGAAAAGATCAGCCATGAACTCATTGAATGGCGGAGCAGGCTCGAGGGGCCAGATGGCCTAATCCTGCTTCTAGTTCTTATGTTCTTATGAAAAGACATGCGGGTCCCTCAGACGAACCTATTTTGAACTGAATAGAATCACTTGATCCTTCCAAATGGGACAGTACAGTTCAGATTGGATTGGCTGCTATTCAAGATCTCGGGGGGAATTTTACCATTTTGAGTCCAAGTGCCGGATCTGGGCGTCAAATAGATCCGAGCCTGGAATCCTCTTTCCAGCGCGCCCATACGTGTTTTGCCGGCTCCGGCCCGATCCGCGCTGTGCCCGGGGCTTAGCGCTGGCGGACCGATCGGAGCTCTGAACTGCGCATGCACAGTTCGAAAAAAATCTGACAGTGCGCCTGGACGTGAAAAAAAAAAGCAGAAAGCGGAGAGAGCGGCTCCCTGACGGTCATTCTGTGGTCGGGGGGTTGGGGGTTGGGGGGGGAGGGGGGGGTGGTTGGTGGTGTGGAGGGGTGGGGGGAGAACGTGTGGGGGTGGTGTGACCGATCATCCCCTGGGGGGTGGAGGTGGGGAGGAGAGCGGGTGTGATGTCTCATCCTCTGGTCGGGGGGGTTCCGCTGCGTGCCTGTGGCCGATCCCTCCTGGCACCATCACTGGCACCCTACCAGCCACAGCCATCTCTCCCACTCTCTCGCACCTGCAGGGAAGAGTAATCTGTGGCTGGTAGTGTACCAGTGATGGTGCCAGGAGGGATCGGCCGCAGACTGGCAGCGGAACCCCCCCCGACCAGAGGCTGAGACATCACACCCCCTCTCCTCCCCCCCCCCCCCCCCCCCCCACCAGGGGATGAGACGTCACACCCCCTCCCTTCCCACCACCCACCACCTCCCCCGCCCCCCCCCCCCCCTCCCCCAGGGGATGAGACGTCACACCCCCTCTCCTCCTCCCATCCCCCTCCCGCCCCCGACCAGAGGATGACCTGGGTCAGGGAGCCGTTGCAGTCTCTGACCCCGCTCTTCGGAGGCTGCAGCGGCGACTTCAGACTGTTATTTTGCAGCTCGGTAACAGCGCGGACACGGATCGGGCCAGAAGACGGTAAAGTGGGATTTGGCGGTAGAGTTGGGCGCGCGGTTCATTCGGTCGATTTAAATGCATGCAAATGCATTTAAATCGCCGGGCCGCCCGATTCAGGTGCGCGCCGGACCCGCGCCCAAATCGGGTGTCGGCAAAGCCGCGATCTGCTCGGAATCGGGTACCGATCGCGGTATAAGCCCGACGCCCAACTTCGCTGCGATGTCACGCCCGAAACGGGCGTGAAGCTTTGGTAAAATCAGGCCCCTCGTTTTAAAGCAGGACTGGGAAAATACATATTGCTGTCAGCAATGAGATATAGTTGCACCATCATTCTTTCATCTTTGTATTCATCAGCTGATTTTCTTGA